>NW_027172127.1:90000-95000 GCF_036898095.1 Palaemon carinicauda | reverse complement strand
ACAACACTTATTTGGAGAAGTAGTAGGCCTATCATCTTTGGAAGGGTAACAGATCAGATTTGACCTGGAATAACTAAACTCAGCTTAGAGCCTCTGTTCAGAGAGTTTATGCCTCAGCGGAAAAGGAATAGCATTTAACCATGAAAGAAACCCTTTCTGGTAAAACTCAGGAACATAAATGGTGGTCTACCCTTAAATCTGCACTCTTTGGTGTAGATGTATTAGTTCCTTCTTAACTTAAACTAGATGGCTCAGTCACTCAATGTCCGAAGTAAAAGGCAACCCTATTGGCTGATGTATTTGGCAGTAAACAGAGTAATGAAAAACTTGAACTTCCTCATTCATGTTTTCCTGAGGCTAAACTAACTAGTTTAGCTTTTCGAACTCGTGACATTAAAGCTCTGTTGATGGACTTTGATGCTTATGGAGGTTTAGACCCAAATGGCATTTTTCCATTGTTTTTTTTTTTTTTATAAAGACAGCAGATTTCTTTGCTCCAAAGTTATCTGTTATTTTGCGCAAGTTAGCAAGAAGAGGAGCTTTTAGCATTAGTAGGAGAATTGTCTTTAAAGATTTTCGGTGGTCAATCTATTCGGAAGAAGTGCTTTAATTCTTTCATTCTACTTTGATTTGAGTATTTATCTTCTGTGTGGTCTTCAGCTAATGATTTGTTGGACAGAAACTTACGGTCTATTAAATTTCTTATTCCTGATCTAGATATTATATTTTGGCAGTGTCGTTCAATTAGCGCATTATGCATGTTATATAATATTTTCATAACTCTGACAATCCTTTACATTCAGATCTTCCTGGACAATTTCATTCTGTTCAGAATTCTAGGCTCCAACTTAATTCTAATAGCCATGCCTTTTACACCATGAGGCTCAATGCTACACAGTTTTCTAGAAGTTTTATTCCAGCTGTGACCAAGTTCTGGACGGATCTTTCTAATCAGATAGTTGAATAAGTTCAAAGTTACTGCAAAGAATTCTATGTCGAATAGACTGACATGAGTCTTTTCATAGTTTATATATGACATTTCTGTTTTGACACTGTTCCTGATTTTAGATTGATTTATTGTTAATTTGTTCTCATCATTTATTAATTTCCTTATTTCCTTACCTTACTGGGCTATTTTTCTCTATTGGAGCCCTTGGGCTCATAGAAAATATCTTTTCCAACTAGGGTTGTAGCTTGGGTAATAATAATAATAATAATAATAATAATAATAATAATAATAATAATAATAATAATAATAATAATAATAATAATAATAATATACCTGCCTTGGTGGTAAATAAATTTCTTAGCTAAAAAAAATATTTTACAAATATTCAAATGATTTTCAAAGGGTTTATTGGAAGTTATGTGAACTACTTGCATTTTAATATCGTGTGTGTGTGTGTGTGTGTGTGTGTATGTATATGTGCACGGTTCTGATTATCAATCAGTATACCAATGATTTATCCTACATGATAGCCTGTACATGTAGATCTTCATGATCATGTAGAAATATTAAAATCTTGCAACCCCAACCAACACTAGCCCCTAAAGACTATATAAATTAGCAATATAAATCAAAAGAAAAAAAAGGAAATAAATGTGAAAAACTCGTTTACTCTATGTAGATATATCAAACTTATGCAGGTATGTGTGAGCTGTAGTGTATATTGATACCTATGTGAAGAGGCAAATGTTGATGGGGATGGACAAACACACATACAAACACACATATGTGCATGTACAAATGCAGTTTGTTGTTGCATAGTGAGAAGAAAAAAATTAGAACTCTCTCTCTCTCTCTCTCTCTCTCTCTCTCTCTCTCTCTCTCTCTCTCTCTCTCTCTCTCTCTCTCTCTCTCTCTCTCTCTCTCTATGATAATCATGCGACTTGCCAACTGTCTATATCCTGGCGAGATGAAGGGACCTTGAGGTGATGGTTACGTTACAAGACTCTCGGGTATAGGAAATAATGAATTAAATGTAATAGGCGTAACTCATGTTCAGTTCAAGGTCGGTAAGCGCATGTTTGCCGATACATTTGTTGTAGTACAAAACATTGATATGTATCCAGCTGTAATTATAGGATACCCGTCTCTGGGCAATCAAAACATTATCTTAGCCCCTGCCAAGCACGGCGTGTATATCAAAGGAAAATTCTATAAGTCTTCTAATACTTTAAAATCAGTTTTGGATAAAAAGGAGATGACAAATAAAACAGTAACGTAAGTTGAAGAACCAATAACTTGTCTCACTAATAAAGAAATAATATACGCGACGAACGTGCCTTCGAATTTAATAGTGCAAGTAAAGAAAACCTTACCAGGATCTGAAATATTAATCCTTTCCAACACTTTGAAAACAAACGGATTGTCTGTCACACAAGGGAATACAGCAATATCTGGGTTATAGTGGATATTACAGGCGTTTTATGCGCAATTATTCAATAATAGCCGCTCCCTTAACTGATTTTACGAAGAAGGGCGTAGATTTCATATGATCTGAGCAGCATCAACAGGTGTTTAATACCTTGAAAGATGAACTGTTTAGTTCTCCTATCGTAAAATTTCCTGACTTCGGTAAGGAATTCTTCATTGCAACTGACGCCTCAGACTTAGGAGTAGGAGGGGTATTGCTTCAGCAATATGATAAAAAATTTTTCCCGATAGCTTTTTATTCTCGAAAAAAGAGAATTTCCGAAAGTAAGTATGCAGTAATAGACAAGGAAGGGCTAGCTATTGTTAATTCACTAGTGCATTTTAAGTTCATAATATACGGTTATCCCGTTAAGGTTCTTACTGATCAAAAACCACTAACCGACTTCTTTAAAGGCTTCAGCCACAGCCCCGAACGAACTCGGTGGCATTTGATCATTCAAGACTTTGGCGCGAGAATCGGGTATTTACCTGGGAAAGCAAATATCATTGCTGATACATTATCTCGCAACCCAGTGTCATCTTGAACGGAGCCTTTAGCTGAATTAATAGATATATCAACATCCATGCCTATTGTTAAAACGATATCTGAACAAGAAGATTTAGGCTGGAGCGCTGAATTATTACAGACTGAGCAAAGAAAAGATCAGAAAATAGAAACAATTATAAATGCTTTGAAAGGCAATCATAAGGAAAAGGGATATATAAAGTATAAGCAGCAGTTATATAATCAAAAATAATATTCTGTGTGGGACCGTGACAAGGAAAACACGCAATACACCACATGTAACTAACGACCAGGTAGTGGTGCCAATCTCAGTTATTTCCAGTCCTGAATTGGTTGCATGCAAATCCATTGCATGGACACCCGGGGTTCTCATTAATGTCACAGAAAGCCAAATAATTGTTTTATTGGCATACGATGCTTATAGATATAAAAAAAACACATAGCTAATTGTCGTACATGTCAGGAAAACAAAGGGCATACGAAAACACCTGTTAGCCTAGGGACTTATCCCGTGCCCAATCAACCCTTTGAAAGAATACATTTAGATTTATTAACAGGATTTTACGAGACAGACAGAGGAAATAAGCACCTCTTAGTAATTGTACATGCTTTAACTCGATATATAGAACTAATAGTGCTTAAAACTAAAACTGCGATTGAATGCGCTAGGAAGTTTTACGAGTGTTACATTTGTAAACATGAAATTCCACACATGATAATCTCAGACTCGGGTGGAGGATTTGATAATCACTTTCTTACCTCATTGTGTGGATTCCTTAGCATTAAGAAAATAAATACCATGATATATCACCCAGAGTCGAATGGGCTAGTGGAAAGAGCAAATAGGAAGGTTTTAAATATAGTAAGAGTAACACTAGGGGGATCAGACCCCAACTGGGATATTACAATACCTGTGGTACTGAGTACTCTGAATCATAAAATGTCACCGCACGAAGCATTGTATGGTACCCCAGTTAGAACGCCTCTCCATGTATTATCGCCTACAACTAATCTATCAAATCCTTTAAAAGAATGTATAAATGCAAGCAAAAGTCGTTTTGATATCCTTCGAAAGAATTTAGAAGAATCACAAATCATAATGAAAAGGAATCATGATAAAATAGTGAAGCCAACGAAAACATATACCGTGGGTGATAATGGATACATAATGGTAAATGTACGTAAAGGACTCAATTATAAACTAACACCTAAGTTTGAAGGCCCATTTAACATTTTGGAAACATGAACGGCCAATAGGTTTAGAGTTCAAAACGTATCCCAACCCACTGATGAGAGAATCGTACCATTGGCTCACATAAGAAATTAAAATAAGAGGGAAAGAAGTAAGGGAAAGGTTTTTATTTTTTTTTTATTTTTTGTAAACATAATATGTTAAAAGCTTTTCTTCTTAATACAGGAGTAATTACATATATTTTTCTCGTTACAGGTTTCCAATATGAAATTTTTATTGTCCGGAGTGATATTGTTCGCTCAGACAATTTTCTCATGTGGAATGAGCTCTAAAACTAAAAGTATAGATTTTAAATATGGCACTATAGTTGAAAGACAAGAAGACGTTTTCATTACATCAAGTAACGTAGTTGTTGAAGTGCGTATGCAAGCAATTTTTCTCCCAGAGAATGACGTCACTAGCTTAAAGAGCGCCATTTCAAGGTTAGCTGTTTCATGAAATGAAATGCATAGAAGACATTTTCCTTTTAATACAGAGAGTTCGCTTGCATCGACACTAAAAGTTGCAGAGATGCTATCTGACGACTTGCAAAATAAGACTTACGAGGCAGAATCTTTGGCTCAAGACCTTTTGATGTGAATTGTAGGACATGATAATCTTGAGAAACGTAACCCATTTATTTTTGCTGCACTAAACATCTTTGGTTCTATTGCAAGTTTAGGCTCGGGAATTTCCAATCGTCTTAAGATTAGTAATCAAAATAAGAAAATTGAGTTCTTGACTCATGAAGATGAATTGATTAGGTCAGAACTAACGAATCAGTTAGCTTCAATCAATCAAATTATGCTTTTGGTAAATGAACATTC
>NW_027172127.1:22500-80000 GCF_036898095.1 Palaemon carinicauda | reverse complement strand
GGAATGGCAGGTATGGGGAAAACCACACTGGTTAAGAAGATCAATTCTGACTGGCTCAGTAAAAGGGACGACATCAAAGGCCTTAATGACTATGACATACTTTTGTATGTACAATGCAGGGATTTCATTGAATCTTTTAAAGACTTGTTAGTGGCGTTTTTTAGAGACGTTCACCAGAAATTCCAAGGTAATGAAATTATTGAAGTGTGTTTGGCTTACAAATGTCTACTCATCGTTGATTGGTACGATGAATTAAACGATAAATCATCAAAATTATTCCTAGAAGTTTTGACACTGAAGAAATCCCACCCAATTAGCGTTATTGTGACAACCAGACCTGAATTTGAGGAAAGATTCAACAATCAAGTGAAATCTGATGACACAACTGTGTCTACAATTAGTCTTGAGGGAATTCCAGAGGAGAAGAGAGAAGATTTTGTACGCAAGTATTATGAAGAATTTGGGTCAGACAGTGTTCTTTTGCAACTGTTACAGTATCTGAGGAAAACCATGCACACTATGCATGAGGTGTGGGGACTACCCTTAAATCTCGCTCTTTTAACAGTTCTGTGGGTTAATAAACCAGAGGTTATAAGCAACATCACCACTGAAGCTGAGCTCTACTGGCAATTTCACCTTTTGTCTCTATCAAAATTGAAGAAGCGTTTGGCGAAAAACCCGCTCACAGCTCACTTACCACCAACATTTATAAAGATTAACACAAGGAAATCAATTGAGAAACTATGTGGTGAATCATTCAGAGCATTACAAAATGATGAAATCAATATTCCAGAATCCACCATCAATAATTTGTCTGCCTTTAGTCATAGTTTAGGATTGCCAGCCGAAGAGCTAACTGGCGCCTTCCTGAAGAAAGTGACCACTTCCCAAGGCTCCTTTCATTACAGTTTCCCGCATAAAGGGATAATGGAATTCATGGCAGCTCTTTTTTTCCCTATGAAATTAACAAACCAATGCTGGGGTCAATCTGTAAACACAGCCACACCTACAAAGATCTTTGAAATGCTTCTTGGAGGGAGTCTCCCTGAAAACCTTCACAAATATCAAAATATGCTGATACAGATGATCAGCCTATTGCATATGGGTGACGAGGACGAGATGAAGGTGTCAGAAGATGCCAAGATTGAGGCACTGGAACTCCTAGTAAGGTCGGGAGTGAACGACAAAGACTCTGTGCTAAGAGTCTTGAAGAATATCAAATGTGATCATTCTTCTGCAAGATGGATAGCACAGAGGTTCAAGTTGTTTGATGAGGACACCACAATTCAAGATCATACAATTGATGCGTACATTGCCCTCCTTAGAGCCACAGATCCCCCTCTCCCAAACAGAGAGGAAATTGATATCAATTTAGACCTTAATGACACTGATTGGTTAGTTGAACTACAAAGGCAACTTTGCCGGCATCTCATCAACCCATCAAGGATAAATCTATATAACCATTTCTATCGATATTCAGAGCCGACCGTAGAAGAGAGAGAGTCAATCAAGAATCTACTCACCAATGAGTAAGTAATTATTATTTGACAGTTATTTTGAACATTATAAAGATACAGATAATAAGCAAATATCTCTATAACAATACAGTGGTACATATAGGCGTATTAATAAAGAGAGAGAGAGAGAGAGAGAGAGAGAGAGAGAGAGAGAGAGAGAGAGAGAGAGAGAGAGAGAGAGTCACAACCTTTAGTATAACAATCAACTTGAGTCTTGTAAACAATATATTTTATATTGTCAGTATCATCATTATCATCATTGTCACAATTAGACTCATAATAAGTCGGTTAAACATCAAAAAGTCCAGATTTTAATTTCTCCTTTTTTCGGTAATATTAATTTCCATATTTTACGAAATTACTCTTTTTCACATTTTTGTTTTCGTTGCCATCATCATCATTATCATTATCATTATCATCATCATCATCATAATATTCATCATCATCAACTTGATAATAAAATTCCCAATCAAATCCAATAACTATTTTTTTCTTTTCTTTTCTTCTCTTTGGAACAGTTGTAAGGATTACTTAGGCATCTGGGACCCAACGTTCCAAATCCCTCTAAATATTAGAAGTCTCTCTGTCTGGTTGAAGGACCATCCCAGCCTCGACGCCTTCTGTCGATCTTTGGAAAAGACAAAGACAAAAGAGATTAAATATTTAGGTAAGAATTTTCTCTGTTTTTTTCCTCTGAGTGACATTATAATACCTCGCCTCCTTTCCCTCATCCTGTCATCCATTGTTAATATCGTTGTTATCATTATCAATATCATTGTTAACATCATTATTATCATCATTATTACAGTTTAGATGTAAAACATAATATTCAGAAGTCTCAATCAAGTTTTTTTTTAAGTTGATATAAAAGCTTTCGATGTTAAGTTTTAATTTCTTTCTTTCCTTATATTAAAAGGAAATGTCTCATTTGTATGGCGTTGATTTCAATAATAATGTTAGAAATGAATCATTGTGATCATGATTGTAATGAATAGGAAACCGATATCGGCACCAGTCATAGTCAAACAAGTCTCCTCCTGACTCCGCCTCCTTCCTTCGCTGATTGGTTCTCTACAAGGATGTGGGCGGAGTTATCCGAACGGGAGAACCAATCAGCAAAAGGAAAGTGAAAAGGTTTTGGCCAATGAAATTGGGCCAATTAAATGAATCCGAGTTGTCATTGGCTGAAGTGATTTAGATAGTGCATAATGTGAGGGTTTCATGAGGAGACTGATGACATTCCTTATGTGAGCGGCTACAATGCTCGCGTGCACACACACACACACACACACATTGACTCCCGCACACACACACAAACGCACACACATTAACGCAACCTCCCAGACACACTGGCAGACATTGCTCTACTGTGTTTAGTTCTTTTGACTCTAAATTCGTTGTTGCAGTTTTTATTATTATTATTATTATTATTATTATTATTATTATTATTATTATTATTATTCCCATTTTACCTTTTCCTTTAGAATCTCAAGAAAGAAACACATAGAAAATGTTCAGTTTTGATTATCATTTTTCTCAACCTTCTTCTTCTTCTTCTTCTTCTTCTTCTTCTTTCTCTTTCTCTTTCAGATATTGTCTTCAGTGTCAACGACGTCAGCAGCGTCAGTCGCCCCATCCCTTTCTTGGAGGAGGATCCAGATGTCCGTGTCTATGTCAGTGACGTCAAGGAAGAAGACATCGAGAAGGTTGGGGACATCCTTCGGACATTGCAACCACAGGATGCAAGGAAGTGAGGAGACATCATTCCTTATAAGAGAGAGAGAGAGAGAGAGAGAGAGAGAGAGAGAGAGAGAGAGAATTATTATTATATCATATTATTTTATTATTGAGGTTACCTAATACTCTGAGAAAATAGGCCTATGTCCTGTCAAAATAGATATGGATATATATAGGCCTACTCTGAGTACCCTTTCACACACACACACACACACACACTTATGTACGTGGAGATCCCTTAGAGTTTATCCTCTTATGCCCATATAAGGACATAGGAATGTTCCTAACAATAGAATGCATCGAGGGAAGTTGGAATTCCTCGTTGCTCTCTCTTTTTTTTATTCTATTATTGGGAACACACACACACTCCCTCACTCACCCTCCCGCTCTCTCTTTCTCTCCATTGGTATTTGTGTGTGTGTGCGTGTGTGCGTGTATGTGTCTGAATGCACATGTCCATCTTAACGAAACAAGATAACAATAAAAGCATAAAATAATGAATAAATGTGGATGACATCATTTCCTTTCTTCATTTCATTTCATTTCATCCCATTTTCTTAATTTCCTTCTTCTTCCCAACAGATCGTTCTGGTCAATCCAGTTTCCTCTGTGTTCCCTGGGGAGGACGAGGAGCCCTGAGGTCATCCTCAGACTCCTCGCCTCCTTGAAGGGAGTCAGGGTGAGATACAGCATCAGGTTCCCAAAAGAAGAACGACCAGATGACGAAGCCTTACGCAGAGAGATGAGTCTTAAGGCAAAGGAATCCACCGGATGTGAAGATGATATTTGGTGGTGAGTTTGCTTCTTCTTTTTATACTTCTTCTTCTTCTTCATAGGTGTTGTACGATCTCTCTCTCTCTCTCTCTCTCTCTCTCTCTCTCTCTCTCTCTCTCTCTCTCTCTCTCTCTCTCTCTCTCTCTTTTCCACCAACGTTCTAAACCTTTCAGTAGGTGATGAGCCAAGATAAATAAACTGTATTCACTATAGGCCTAGTTTCAAAATTTTATTTCTTTAAGATTTGGCTTTTGCTTTTTTATTATTAGTTACTATTTTTAAGATGATATATATATATATATATATATATATATATATATATATATATATATATATATATATATATATATATATACAGAGAGAGAGAGAGAGAGAGAGAGAGAGAGAGAGAGAGAGAGAGAGAGAGAGAGAGAGAGAGAGAGAGAGAGAGAGTTATGTATAGCAATTTCCATTTTATTATTGTATCTATTTAAATTATCAGTATTTCATGTTCCCTTCAATTATCTCCTCATTGCCTTTAACTCTCATCCTATTCTCCTTCTGCCTTTCCTTTATTATAATTATTACTTATTTCAATAATGAATAGAATAATAGAATAATCATCGCCTATGTTTTATTATCATCAGCTTTTGTGTTTATTCAAAGCATTTATCCAATGTCCTTTTCTCAATGGTGTTGTCTTCTTTGCTTGTCAGGTCACCTTTACTTCAGTAAAAATCGCTGGGGAAGAAGAAGAAGAAGAAGAAGAAGAAGAAGAAGAAGAAGAAGAAGAAGAAGAAGGAGGAGGAGAAGAAGACGTTCATCAGAGTTAATTCTTCAACTACAGATGCTTTTTATCTCACTCTAAATTCAAATCACCAAATTAAAATTCATTATCAAAATTTATCCCTAAATGGTTAAAATAGTGTTACAATACCAATAAGGGATTCATGGTAATCTACCTTTCTATAATGATTAGATTATAAAATTCACTTTCATATTATAAAGGTCATTTTTGTAAAGGATTCTGATATGTGACATTGAAAAGAGGTGACGAAAATTGTGTTGTCCAGGGAACATGGTAAGGAGAAGATTTGCCGTTTCAAACTTACTGCTATAACGTGTACGGCTGCTCGCTATGGGCAAACTATAGGCGTGAATCAATGAGACGTATCACAGTCATTCACAATGATACCCTAAGACGCCTCACTAATACCCCGAGGCACCATTCAGCTCCAGAGATGTTTGTTAAAAATAGATTGGATAAACTAAAAACCGTCATTCGACACTGTATAGTAAGTCTCACCTCCCGCCTACGTTCTAGTGAAAATCCCCTAGTTCAAAATGTGCTTGCAAGTGCTGCTAGAATCAAATCCAAAATGTGGGAAACCTGGAGTAGGGAAGCGTCAGTGCAATGAATTGTATTTACTAATCTCTGTTGTTGTGGCTATGCAAAATCTTCATCACTAAATAACATTGGAATAATATCCAGTAATGGTGTGATAACGTGTTTTATTATATTATATCTTTGCTGTCTGGAAGTCCTGCTGTTATCATCATTATTATTAAGCAATAATGCTATTATGATTTTATTACCCAGACCTTAGAACTCTGGGATCAACCTGCTAATTGATGTTTGTACTGTATCACCGATAATATTGCATATCTTATCTTTCTTACTGATGTCATAAATGTAAGATCACTGTACATCTATTGTAATTCTGTACATGGCTTTTGCTGAAATAAAGATTATTATTATTATTATTACTATATATATATATATATATATATATATATATATGTGTGTGTGTGTGTGTGTGTGTGTGTGTGCACGTGTGTGTGGGGGGGGAGTGCGTTTGTATTTGTTTAATCATGTCCCAGACATCTACTTGATAATAACAAATGTTAGGGAAAGTTCAATGTCTTTTCATAAAAACCTATTTTTAGGAAACTTTTATTATTATGTTTATTGTTATATTCATTCTTCTGTTGATTCTATTCACTTATATCTATTCTCAGAACTTTGCTTTTGTTAAATCATTTCAATGCACCTTTTTTTTTTTTTGGAATTGACAAAGTAGTGCATGAATTATATCATGTCATATTCTTAGCAAAATGCTGCAAGACTTGAATGTACTAAGATTTACTTTAAAAATTGTCTAACATCTATTCATGATAATCAAGTCTTGCTGGTGATATTAGAGGTGATGGTAGGTAATAAGTAACAGTGGAAATCATCAAAAATAAATCTCTGAATGAAACAAATGTTGTTTTCATCACCTTTAACATTATATTTTTCAATATTAGCCTACATTGATAATGTCTTCTGAAATGTCCCTAATCTTCCCTCAAAGCTCTGGACGGAATCTGTAAGCATAAGCTCTTCAGCAAGAAGTCTCTCTCTCTTTCTCTCTCTCTCTCTCTCTCTCTCTCTCTCTCTCTCTCTCTCTCTCTCTCTCTCTCTCTCTCTCTCTGGAGGGGAATGAAGACAACCATCCTACCTAAGTCCTTCAAAGGACTCATATCATACAACAAAAAAGAAAAGATCAAAAGTGATCTTAAAACTTTTACAGACAGGTGAGTTCTTTGTAAAATCTCTTGTTCTGTATTTGATTACTTTGAACATTAAAGTAAACTTATCAAAAATTATAACTTTTTCTTTGGATGTACATGTTAAAATGGAGCAGTTTTTCTGCTAAGGAATCATATTATTATAGTAAATCAATTTAGCTTTGCAATTAAGGATCAAAGTAAAGGATTATCACACTAAGGTTTTTATAGCAAAGATTTGATCTTTTGTAAAACACCTGAACTTGTAATGGCCTCATATAGTGATGCTGTTTCCTATTGCAGATCAGATGAACTGGTAGAACCGAAGACTGACTGACTGACTGACTGATACACAGGGATACAGTTCCTATTCATCTGTTGGACCTAAGAGAAGCTGATATGTTAGGCTCTGTCAGACCCATGAAGTCAAATTCTTATCAGAAAGTGAAGGAAGGCAGAACTGAAGCTGACATTGAAGAAGAGAATAATGATATGAGGTAGGAATTTCAGGGTTAGAATTTTGGGTTACTGTTCTTAATGCATTGTATGAAATGGGTATGATAAGGAGTTACTTCTTTTAATCAATTGAATGAAAATGTAAGATTTGTAGTTACTGCTCTTAATGAAAGGAATAGAAAGAGTAAAATTAAGAATTACTATTTTGATAAACTGAATGAGAAGAGTAGCATTAATATTCATTTCTTTTATTCATGATTGAACATAAAATTCCCAAAAAATATATACGATTAGACTTATTTTCGAATATTTTTAATTTCTTTTTTTTTACACAAAGCAATATAGATTTTGATTTTGTAAAATATAATAATTTCTTCTATATCAAGCAGAGGTAAAATAGGTTAAGTGTGTCTCTGTTCTTCTCATGCAGACAGAAAAACCAAAGGAATAGGAGGGAGGAAAAAAGCAGTAATTATTAGCAAACGTCAGCAATCATTGAAGCTTGTAGCCTTCTTCTCTGCTGTCTTCAATTGGTAACTTTTCTGGTTTTTCAGGCAATCTACCATTATTTTTAGATAATAATTGTAAAAGGTATCTACTTATAATGGTTTTAAAGCATTGCCTTTATTTCACCAATTCATCATTGACCCTTAAGTAAGAGGCATTTGATAATTCTGTTTTCCAAAATAACAATTTTTGTATTCGGGAATTCCTCCCTCTTTTCTAATGGTGCGTGCATCAGCACTATAGAGAGGTCATTCGAACATCTCCCTGCACTCAGCGAGTCCCTCCTTGCAAATTGCTTAGTTACACCTTGCCTAGAGGATCAGAGGCCAGGATCAGAAAGGGAAGCTCCAAATCACGGCTGTCATCTGTTGGACTCAAGAGAAGCTGATATGTTAGAGCAGCGTCAGTCAGACCCATTTAGTCGACCTGTGATGAGAGGAAAAGGAACACAGAACTAAGACGGTAATGTGTAGGTAAATTAGTCATTTCTCATTTTGGGATCTTTATTTTTGTCTATCCAAGACTACTTAAATAATGTTAACATTTTTCTTTCTCAATTATGTACAGGAATAGTAGAACAATGTTGATATTAACATTCATATGATAATTTATCTTATAATATTAATGAAATATCAATAGTTTTGCTCCAGAATTGGTAGATCAGAAAGTTAGTACCTCTTTCAAAGATTTTAAGGAAAAAAACTCTCCACTTACTACTCTAAATGACTTTAAGGAAAAAAATAAAATCTGATTTTATTGTTCCTAATAAATTAAATGCAAAGAGTAAAATTACTTTCCTTTCGGTAACTTTTGCAAAAGTTTTCCATATTTTCATTTTTATTGATACTATCAATGTTAAGATTACTATTATATATAATAAATATATATTCCTTATGATAGTTTACTATATAAGACCTATATAAGAACTTTTTCATATTCCAGTACTGTCTTATATTTAATTTGATATTAATTTTTCCTCTTTCTATAGTTGGAAGTAAAACTTCATTATATTAGCAGAAACAAACAAAGGTGAGAGAGATTGGATGTCTCACTTCGGCAGCACAGACAGACTAAGACACAGAAAGACAGATAAGCACAAAGGAACACACAAGTAATGTTGAACAAGTATTCTACTCCTTTCACTCTCCAAATGGTCTTCAAATCATTTCAACTTGAAGTGTTTTATCTGTTATATCCTAAATTACTTTTTTATTTCTAAATCAGAAAAAAATAAGTAAAGATTAACTTAGGGTTTTCAATCATTCAACTTTTGTCTTTAGAAACTAACTGTAAAAATCACCTCTTCTGAATAGTTTCATCATAAGGATTTTACTTACCTAATTTGTTTTCAGTCATTAAGCAAGATGCTTTAAACCTTTTTTTCACAAAAGATCAATTCTTTGTTTATTGCATGTTCTCAGGAGAATTATTTGTTGAGCTTCCTTTGGGAAATTCCACCATTTCTTTAAATGGCACTTACATCAGCCCTCTGGTGAGAGGTCATTCGTATACATCCTTTTCTCGTTTTTTTTTTTTTTTTATTTAGGAGTCTGGTCAGTCTGCATCTGTGGAAAATGAAAAGAAATTTCATTTTTTTTATATTTGCATATTAATTAAATACTTCCATTACTTAGGTGTGGAAATGAAAATTGCATTATCTATTTAATTTGCCAAATACACAATTCGTGATCTCTTTTATTTTAGAGATATCTAAACTGAGCTTGTTGTCACAAGTACTTACAATCTAATTAGCTAGTAAACTACCGAGATCCCCAATTGACTGTTTACATTAAAGAAAACAAAAGTCTGTTCCAGTTCTTTTGTTCTGGTAGATCAGTGCAACGTGAGGCAGAGTGGAGAGAGGTCTGTCGGTCCATCAATATATATCAGGCCGATCGACGATCCTATGGTTTTATCCGGAAATTTTTATCTACGCTCTGGATGTGAATTTATTTAACTCATGAACTCAAAGTAATATATAAGTGCAAAATAGATGGGGCTCGTGGAGACGGCAACCGGGTATTATTCCGTATATCGGAAGTTTGAACCCCTGAGACTACCACACCACCGCGTCCATTAAAGTGCAGCTTTACTCCTGCCGGGCTGATATAAGATGTGAGTAGCTTTGTGATTATACACGCTCAGTATACTTTAATTTATAGCAGTTAACAATTCCATTCATGAATTGCGGCAACCAGCGTGTCTGCTATTAATTTTAATATAATTTGACCTTGGAAATCTCAAATTATACTGTATTTGGTGTATTTTACTAACTTTAAACGCAATTTCACTGTTTCACCTTTAATATAAATTCGAGTAGATTATCGGGCTTGGCTTGTTATTTGTCAAGTTTGTATTCTTTATATAGCTCCAACTTTCTTAAGGGTAATTCTTGCGTTGGGTTAGATGCTGTTTTATATCCTTTTACAGTGTATCATTTCATAAATTTCAGGTCAGTGTTGAATAAAGGGATATATGGTGAAGAGAATATTACTGCATAAGACCACTTGATAATTTGAGTGGGTGAATATTCTCGAGGACTTTGGAACGGCAACACGGCTTACTGCTCTCCCTTATTTAACAATGTAAATGATCAGATATATTGATAAATATAGTCATTTTAGAACTATAAATTTTATTATATCCCAGAGGTTTATTCAAAGCATCCACCCAGTACTTGGGCAGGAGTGGAGAGTTTTTTAATGGTTTTTTAGACATTTTTGCTATGGGCTGCAAAACTGCAAGAGCATGTGTATGGCCGGATGGGCCAGGCAATGTACCTAAACAACAGACATTATCTGCATTATGGAAATAGAGTCTGACTTCAGGGAAAAACAGGTCATCTCTCAAAGTGTTAATTTATTCACTTCTCATCTCGGATCGATGTCGGTGAGTACCAGAAACAGCCATTCCTTCACTTTGTCCTTCTCTAGAGTCATCTTCCTTCTTTGCAAAGAGCCTCCTCTCTTCAACTTCTATATTTTTCTTAATATTTATTGCTGGACGATTTGGTTGATGCATAATTAATATTTCTCTTTTTCCTTATTATGACGAATTCAGGAATGATAAGACTTGGAATGAAGGAGCCATTTACTTCCGGATTGTCCTTTTGAATGTAAATTTATTAAGATTATTGAAATGAATATGGAATATTTTCTTTCAAACACTGTTCTATCATAAATGTAATGTGAAAACTGGAAGATATAATCCGTTTTGATGATCTGTTCTTTCAAATGCTATTTCATATACTTTATGAGAAGTTTTTAATATCAACTTCATTCAATTGCAGATTCACATAATCAAAGAAGAGTAGTCTAGTCTATTTGAGAAGCGAGACGAGGACATCTTCATCCCAGCAAATCATCTGGAATCCACTTAGGTGATTAGATCCTCTTGATTGATTAGAACTGAAAAGAACTCACCCCATCTCCTGTTTGATCACAATCTTCAGGTGAGTACCATTAGAGCTTTGCTTTTGATCAGCACACAAGTGAAACAACCTTACTAATGGATTAAGGGTAAATGTAATAGATTTAAGGGATTACCCAGCAAGCACAATGATAATCATATAATTACAAGGAAGTATAATGAATACAAAATACTCCTTATTTCATTAATAGCGCATTCACACTCTCCATAATAAAATGAGTTAATGTGTAAAGCTATAAAGGCGACCTTCCTATCTGCAAATTTGCTACTGTACAGAAATGATTACTCTCAACATTAACTTATAGCAATATCTTTAGCAAGAAACATTTTTACCATGGCTGACATGAAAATTGTGAATTAATATTTTAGTTTTTCTTCCCAAAGTGGAAGATGAAATTAATGAAGCCCTGAAGCACATCCCTCATGATGATGGTAGCCCAAAGTACATTGTGAGCAGTGAACTTGAATACTTGACTCTTTCTAGAATTTTATCAATTATATCCAGGAATAAAGAACATGCATTTTGGTACAGAACCAGCACATCAGTGTACATTTCAACCCCCACATGTACGTGAGCAATCTCAACGACAGGTCTTCAGGTCTACTCTTATCATGTATCCTTCCACATGCTCTTCTCATGAATTTTATTTACACTACTCATATTTTTTTTTCTGTTCATCTCTACATCCAGTCCATTCTGTAGAACTGTGTACTCCTGTTGTCATGGTAAACCTATTTCTTAAACATTCATAGAACTCCTGTAAATACATTCCTAAATTGCATAAGCTTTGTAATAACTTTTGATTCCTTCTCAAAGAAAAAATCAACCTCCTCAACGTAACATACTGTATTTCTTTCCACAGGAATCTGATCCTAAGTGAGAGAAGTCCACAATAGTCCAATGCCAGATTCTGATAACAAGCAGCAGCTGAGATAAGGTTTACAGTGCCCCAGGAATGTCCTGTAGTATGAGATTCTCCACCTGCTGACTCCTGTCCTCAGACTTCCAACTCTGTCTATGCCCGATGACCTTTATTTCCCACCGGCTCGAGGGGTTAATTGTGGGTGAGCAAGGAAGCCAGTGTCAGTTCTACCTTAATCCAAAGTACTATTGATATGATCCTTCCTTTACATTTGGTGAAATTCATAATCTTAAAATTCATTAGAGATTTAGAAATTTATTATATTTCTTCACTGTTACCAGAAGACAAGAAATTTTTCCTTCATAATTTATTGTTTTTTTTTTTTTTTTTTTTTTTTTTTGAGAATATCTTAGTGCTGTATAATCTTTTTGTTGTACTATTTTATCAATGACTTACCAGGAAGGGTTTTTTTTGTTGTTGTTGATACATTCAGTATTTATAGTCCTTATAGAATGTATTTTTTAATCACAAACTATAGTTATTCCCCTCCACAAAATCGCACTTTTTCTAAATATATATACCCATTTACGACATATTTTTAATGTACTATTTTTTACACAGTATACCCATTTACAATTTGATTTGAATGTGCTATTTATTATACCGTATACCCATTCACGTCATGATTTGAAAGTATTATATTTGTACTCTATACCCATTTACATCATAATTTGATTTTACTACATTTATACTGCACATCCTTTGAGAACATAATTTGAATATACTATTATTATACTGTATACCCATTTACGACATAATTTAATTTTACTATTTTTATATTGTACATCCCTTTACAACATAGTATGAATATACTATTTTTGTACTCTACACACATTCTCGACATAACTTGAACGTACTGTTTTTGTTAATAAACTATATATCTTTTTTTGTCTTCTGGAATATTTTTTATTAACATATAATCAAATGTACTATATATACCTTTCCTTGAATTCTGATTTTCACTTAATGCTTGCTCATGGAATGGTATAGCTTTGAAATATATATTGTGTTATTTGGGAATATCATTTTGTTGACATATGTTCCTATATGATATTGATAAATTACCTGGATTATAATCTTTTGTGTTAATATGGACAATTTATGCACTGCACCTGATTATATAAGTCACTATTTATTTTTACCGATATTTAGATATTTTACTGATGATATGCTATTGTTGATACAATAAATTTATCTCTATTAATAACTGGATTTGACATGAACCTTTTATTACCATCATACGGACATTAGTTAAAGTGGTATGTATATATGGTAAGGAGAGGGGGGGGGGGATTCTTCACGTGTACATGTCTTCCTTGTTTCCTTGTTGTTTCTAATCAACAGATCTGAGTTGATGTCACAGAGAAATGTGACGTTACTGCAATGGTGGATGTCACAATGTGATGGTCACGTGATGATGACATTTCAGATGTTTGCTGAGTGAGGAGAAGTCCCACTTCTTTGTTAGTCTCGGTGGAGGTTGGTACTCTCTCTCTCTCTCTCTCTCTCTCTCTCTCTCTCTCTCTCTCTCTCTCTCTCTCTCTCTCTCTCTCTCTCTCTCTCTCTAAGTTATTCCATATTGATTTTAATAAATTACAGGGACACTAGAAATATAAAACAACCTTAGTAAGAAGATCCGATTTTCTTCTCACAGAAAAACATTCCTGATCTAAACTAATAAATTTCCAGATTAAATCTATAAAATTATGAATCACTTATTTTCTCTAATGTCTCTCAACTTTGACCTTTAACCTTTGATCTTACTGTTTGTGCTTCTGATCTATTTTCAATTTTTTGTTGTATATCAATGCATGTAAATAAAGACTATTTGTTTTGTTCCATTTAAAAGTTTTTCTTTCGACAAATAATGTCCCCTGATTGCTAAGTGACTCAGTATGGATCCCTATGACCCAAGGTCTATCTATATATCAAAAGAATTTGAGGCTTTTTCAGGAAGGGACCCCTTTTGTACATTAAACTACTTCACAAAGTGTCCGGTAATCTACAACAATAACAACAACAACAACAACAACAATCATCTCAAATTTCTAGGAAGCAAATCCCCTTCGTATTATTCTGAGTGAAAGATAGAGCATTTTATTTTTCACGTTGCTTTGAAAGATATATGAATGTTTTTGGGATTTAATCAGCATTAAGTGATGCTTACTGAAATCGGTTGGAGGTGACCTCCAAATGATTACCAGTAAACAATCAGTAAAATATTAAGAAAATACTATTGGAAGACTTTGTTATGCGTATGACTATTTTTTCCCCGATAAGTCCTGCGGTAGAGCAAGGCTCAGTGACACAAGTTTCTGTAGCAAGCATTACCAAAACAACAGATATTCAATTTTTTCTCCCCAATGTCTGTGAGTATCTGATATTTAGATTCCCATATTGTGGTAATATAGTCAATAAGTATTCTCAAATGCTATACATGGTTAGTAAAACCACTGTTAGAGCTGACATAAACAAATATCAGAGTGTAAATAGCAGAACTAGAGTCATATCATTATATCAGTGTGTCCTACGCAAATTGAGAACACCAAATATGGACTAATGTAGTCACGGCTAAAGTGTGCTGTGTGCATTTGCAATGCATTACTTGCTTAAAAATAAACATTTACAGAAATTTGGAAAATGCCATTTTAATAGAGGATTGTTTAAACATATAAGTTGATATTAATAAATATTCGATCAGTTTTGAAGAATAGCAAAACGTGGTTGGGTTTTTAATAGTGAATAAGATATTTCATCTTATAATTGTTAAAAAAAATTGTTAGTAAATTCTAAATTTACTTGTGTGTTAATTTTTGTTCTTCAATCACACTCACACTTTTTATAAATTATTAACAAAATAGTGATAAAAACGAGCCTGCTTGACTCCCAATTGTATTTTATATCAATGGAATTTACAGATAAATGTTATACAGCTGTAAAAATCAATTCTTTCCTATATTAATTTTTTACATTCATGTAATTATTCATATAAATAATTAAATTCCATGAATAGGACAAACTCTGTTTTATGACAGTGAAATATTAAATGTTCTGTGGTTTTAAGAACTTTCTTTTCATCAAAGAATTTAAATGCATAAAGGATGCACAATTTGATAAAAATCCTGCTAGATTTTGCTGCAAAAAATGCATTATGAGGTCCGTCTCAAAGGCGTATAGAAGAGGTCTAGTCAGGGCCAACTTACACTTGGTTATTGTAGTGGAAGTCAGGCCTCGTTCAAGTAGGTAAGAGAAGAAAGACAGAAACCTGTTGAAATTTTTGTTGGTCCCCATGTTTTCACGAGGGTTACCCCTTTCTTCCAAGACAATCCACATTGTCTCCTGGCTGGACGTGACTTGTACTCTACAATGAAGTCGGCCATATTCTTTGAGATCCCAAACTTTCTTTCGCTTCTAGGGCGAAAAAATCATGAGATGCAGGTTGTTGGTTCTCGAGGATGAAATGTAACAGCCGAATTCTGCACCAGTTTGGATAAAACTGGGTACGGCAGAGGAAACAGCTACAGTTTCAATTCTAGAACTAGAGGAAACCAATTGTTTTTGGGCCATTTGGGGGCCACTACAGGAGCTGTTCCTCTGCAGGATCCTAGCTTGTCAAGGACTTTTAGCAGAAGATTGGCTGGTGGAAGCAGATAAATTCGATTCCATCCGTTCCAGTCGAGAGACATGAGGTCTATTGCTTATGCTTAAGGTTCTCGTAAGGGGCTACATAACGAGGTAGTTTCTTGTTATCGCTCGTTGCGAAGAGGTCGATCTGCAGTTCCGGGACTTTTATCGAAAAAAAAGGAGAATGAGTCTGCGTCTAGGGACTATTCTGTCTCTATCGGCTTTCACCTTGATACAGCATCCGCCGTCACATCGCGGAACCCTTGAAGATGAACTGTTTGATAAATGACATCCTCTCTTCCTTGTCAGGCGGAAGAGGGCTAACATCACATGGTTGATGTGAGGTGAACTCGAGCCTTGTCGATTAGACATATCACTATCACCTCGTTGTTGAGATCCAATCTGATGTGGACTGTTCTGCGAGGGGATAGTCTCCTCTACGTCAGGAGGACTGCCATAGCCTCGAAGATGTTGCTGTGAAAGTTTTTTGAACTAGAATGATCAATTTCTTGCCCTTTCCTTTCATGCAGATGACGTCCCCCTTCTTTCAGGGAGGCTTCCGTGTGTATCGCCACTGATGTTTGTGGTGGTTGCAAGAGAATTGTCTGTGCTTGGCTCTTATTCGTTTACCACGGCCTTAATGGCATGCACAATCGGAGATGTGTCAAACTTGTTGATCTCTTTGAGCGTTTGATGTGTATCTTCTCCAGACTCCTGGCACATCCTTTTGCTGTGCTTCTAGCACCGGGTCTGTCACTACTGCGAACCAGAGAGAGCCAAGTACTCTTCCCTGTTGGCACTTTGAAATCCTCTTGTGTTGGATTAGTCTCTTGACAGATGCCGCTATTTCTCTTCTCTTCTTTAATAAAATGGAGAGGTGGTGTGACTGCAAGTTCCCATGGATTCCTAAACATTGAAACTTTCGAGATGGAGAAAGGCGAGACTTCTAGTTATTGATCTTGAGGCCCAGGTGTTCCAGGAACTGGATCCCTTTCCGGCCACTTACAGACAAGTAGTCTTGGATGCTGCCCGCACCCGCCAATCGTCCAGGTATGCTACTACTTGTACTCTTTCGGAGCATAGGTGCTGGACGACCGTGTCCGTTAGCTTTGTGAATATCTTTGGGGCTATGTTTAGTCAGAAGGGCATGGCCGTGAAGACGAATTCTGTCTTCTGTAGCCTGAATCCTAGGTAGGAGGAGAGGGGTCGACTGACTGCTGGGTGCCAGTAAGCATCTGCCAGGTCTATTGAGACAGTATACGCCCCTTTTTGGTAGAAGGGTCCTTATGTGTTGCACTGTAAGCATCCGGAACTTGTTGATCTCGATGAACTTGTTGAGTGGAGACAAGTGTAAAATAAATCTGGGTTTGTCAGAGTCTCTCTTGGGAACACAAAATAGCCTTCCCTTGAGGGTTGATGGACTTGTCTTTCCTCCTTACCTTATTGTTCAAGAGTTCTGAGCTATATTCTTCCATTAAGGGGGTGAAGTGTTGGAAGAATTCTGGAAAGGTGGATTTTTGTTCCATTTCCAACCAAGTCCATTCATAATTTGGCTGTGAACCAAGGGATCAAAGGTCCAACGATCCCAAAAGTGAAAAAGTCTGCCTCCTACCTGGAACCTCTCATTGTTTAGAGGTTCCTAAGGACATGTTTCCGTGACCGCCTTCTCCTCCACCCTTGGAGATTTCCGGAGGATCCTCTTTTTGGGCTCTTACCTTTGTAGGGCCGAATGGTGGTCGAGTGCCTTTCAAAGCCTGGATTAAATACAGGTGACTGGCTACCAGCTGATGAGAGACCATCTGGAAGGTGGTTTACGGCTGGACAACCATTTGAGTCACCGTGGTCATGGTCATGGTCGGAAATTGTGCAGTTATAATGATGAATTCCTCTTTTAGGACATGCCCCACTTTTGGAGCAAGTTCACATTCTCCGTGATGGCTTTGGTAATGACTTCTTGGACCACTCCCTGTGATAACCTATGCCTGAGCCCCAAACATATTCGTTTGAACCTTAGGTAACAGTAGGCACTTCAAAGATTCGATAGGCAGGGAAGGTCACGGAGAGTTCTTCTGGAAGCCTCATACTCACCTTTGGTGGGATTCACTCGCTGTATCCCTTGACTCCATAGTGTTAGGGATATCTTTTACAAAGCCGTCGGTCAGCAAGGTCAAGCGATTGGAGTGACCCTTCAGATCCCAGAACCTCAGGGATCCAGATACGATCCAGCAGGGGCATAAAACCTGTACATTGTATGCCCACAAAAGTCCTTACTCCTGTGGATGCAGAACACAATTGTACACTTCTCCATTGGCTCCTCCTGTAAGGGAGAAAAGGGTGAATGAGTACTATGTTGTTTATATCATTGATATAATATATGCTTAAGATATGCGTCCCAGTACCTCAGGGATCTGGATACGATATAGCAGGGGGCATAAGACCTGCACATCTTGTGGCCACAAAAGTCCCTACTTTTGTGATTGCAGAACAGGACTGCACACTTCACCTTAGGCTCCTCCTGTAAGGAAAGAGAGAGTGAAATGAGTATAGGGAAATTTATCTCACTGATAAAATAAACATGCATAAAATAGTATACTTTACTATTATTTATCATAGTTTAGGATAGTAAACTAGAAAAGAGGTAGGGAAGACACATATCTGTGTTTCCTCTCCAAGGAATTGCTGTGACCTACAATATTGATATTTTTAGTTTCCTTATTAGTGAAAATACAGAGTGGAATAACTCTCGTACGTAGAGCCGGAGTCACTGGATACTAACACTAACTCCACCACTTGTAAAATATTAATACTGACAGGTAATCATTGGTGTTCCGATTATCTAGGATCATCAGAATATTGAAGGAATACTTCACCTCAACATTTTTTAAAGGGTCTCAACAATGGACTATGAAAGGATACACAGAGTATGTTGGAAATTTCATACTACTGTATCTTTATATACTGTAGTTTTCTAACTGCTGTATTGTTATACTGCGGGAATACTGGCTACTGTATTGTCTTATACTGTAGTTTTGTCGGTATGCTACCGGGTTAGGCTAGTACCTGGCGGCACCAGCTGACAGAGAGAGAGACAGAATGGAGAGAAGGACTACCGTAGTATTATAGTTTAGTGCAATAATTAAGGGTATAGGGACTACTGTCTCTACTCCCTTCTTTTCAGATTGAGGATTCAAATGGAAAGGGAGGAATTCATTGATTCTAGATTCCATCCAGCCACAATTTCTGTTGCCGGCTGTACTGCCGGTTACAGGGTTTATGGATGGCATTCAAGGAGAGGACTGAAGAATACTCAAAAGTATAATGGGTTTCCCTGCGGCTCAACCTTTCCTGAAGCTTAGCTTCCTTTAGGGAGATGGTCGAAGCGGCAACCTAACCGCCTTTGTAGGAGCCCGGCCGGTAACCCAGTCAGCCCGGCAAGCGGGGTGATTGTAGAATACCGGCTAAAGAAATCGTGACCGCTTGGCCATCACTAAAGGACAGAAGGGGAAGGGAAAGGGTCTTATATTTTACAGAGAATGGTGGTGGTAGGTATGACTCCAACTTTTGGCTGTAAATTAAGGAAGCATAGTTTCCTATACTGGCGCCGTCTTGGGAGGCAGAAGAATAACGATTCCCTACCATGAGACATTGCCGGATATAAGACATGTCTTCGAGACCACAAGGGAGAGAGGTAGCGGCAATTATACTACCCACTTTTGGTTGTGGACAAGGCAAGCCGAACTTCCTCTGCCGACAATGATGTAACCGGCAGGGGAATGACTATTCCCCTATCAGTAGCGTTGTCGGCAACAAGACAGAATTCCCTGAGTGACTGTCGTATTTCAAAGCCGGGATACTCGTCGGCAAAGAAGAATGACAGAAAACATTATCCAAGTCAAGCCAGAGTACACTACTTGAAGGCGATGACGGAAGATAGGGTTGTCGCCTGGGCTGGCGGCACTCAGGGGAAAGGAAGGGTTTATCCTTATTTCTCTAATAGAGAAGAGTATCGAATTATTCTAGTAATTCTAGGAGATATCTATATCTCCGACCGATTTAATAAAAATGATACAATTGGTTAAACGGGGGATAACGTTACTAATGTATACTAAAACGAGTTAGGCTAGCCTAACCCGAGTCGGGATCTCGGCTACGCTAGTACCACCAAGGCTCTATCGTATACGATAGAAATGTTTATTGGAAGAGGAAATATTATATGTGTAAAGCTTATCCTCACTAGTATAATTTTGCCTAACTAGCTAAAACTTCTTTATAGCTAATTACCGGGAAGGTCATACTGCTAACTAAATAAAGCATTTATGGCGTACAACAGCGGCCTAAAATGGCTGCTTCCGTGGAGGGCATTGCTCCGCTTAAAACCCCTAAATTATGTTAATTTAACTGTGAGAAGGGAGCCAGAAATTATACACAGGAAAGATTAAATAGTCAACTTACCAGAGGATGAAGATGCTGGAGATTGTATGATAATATTCTTTGAAAACAGTAACAACACCGAGAACAACTTGGGAGAACACCGTGCTTAAATGACTACGTTAAAAGGAATAATAAGCCGTAGTAGTACTGGGAGGGGATCCGGCGGGTAATATTGATAATGGCTCCCCTCCATTTTCACCACTCTTCCCCCTCAAAGCATAAATCTATTAGGGCTGAAGATTTTCATGTGTAGTATCAAGAAATACGTCCCCTGATATTAAGCGATATCCTTAAAATTTATATTAAGGATACTCGCGCCAGGAGTTAGAATTCTGGAAACCTGTGGTTAATTCTCTGGGAGTATCACTGTAGCCAAATATCCCTTAAAAAGCTACCTAAAGGAACCTCCAATAAGGACGACATGGCTGAGCCCAAAGAAGCATTATGCAACAACATCAGAGCATAAGTTTGCATCTGCACTTGTTCATAGATCTTACTGTACAGGTAGGTGGAACCAAGATGTACTTATTGCACTGCATAACAGAGAGATGTTTTAAGGAGTCAGGCTGATTGCAAATTGGTCATGAAAGATAAAGGTGCCATATTGCTGCATTTAAGTCTTTATCATACTGCATAGCAGAGAGATGTTTTCAAGAGTCAGGTCGATCGTGATTGATTGGATTTGGTAACGAGAGATAAAGGTGAAATATTGCTGGATTTAAGTCTTTCTAGGCATATATCCACAGCAACCTCGATAAAGTATTGCCTAATTTGTACAGTGTGATCACTGTAAAATGTTCAGCTATTATTGAGTTTTAAAATAGTTACCTTTAAGCACACTGGATTTCTCTTCCACTGTATAAAACAGTGTGTCTGGTTATGATGCACCAACACTTTCTTTCCGTAATCAGATTGTCAATATATAATACAGCGCTGCCAGTTCATAGACTCCCGATTTTCACTAATTTATTCTTCAGCTTACTGGATAAAATACAAAAGGTCAAGGTATTACAACATTTATGTTTGTTACATAGATCTGTTTTAAACCCGTTGACTTTGGTGACCAGTTCAAGACTAATTGTCATTCACAAATAAGGGGAACTCATTTGATATGTTTATTTTGTATCAGGCAGTAAATCAAAGTAAATTCTCCTTCCAATTTCACCAATTTATGTATCTAGTAAGGAAATACTGTTTAAAGTTGCTTTAATTTTCTATAGTTATCACATTACTGAGAGTGAGTTCAAAGTTACTGAGAGTAAGATGGGAGGTAAAGCAGTTCAAAGAAGAGCTACAAATCTACTTGACTGGTAATTCATTCATGATAACTCGCCCCTGCCAGCCATTCATGGACACAAGACAGCCAATCATCTCATATGCCTACTGATGTCATTTGTTTCAATTTTAACAGACACCAAAACACAAGTAATTTATGTAATTCATATAAAAATGCATAATATTAACTACAGGTGTCTGAATTTGTGGTTTTAATTGATTACTAAGAAGGAGGTCTGAATTGCCTTGGGAAACAAGGACTATATCTACTAAAATACTTACTTATTAGGGCAAGGAAGTGGAACACCAAACTATGACTAGAAATCCCCTCATAAAAATTCCATTTCATAGTAGAGAGAGTGCAAAATGTGCCCACAAAAAACTACACAGCATAGCCCACATATGGTATACTCATAAATCCTCTACTCAGAAATTAAGTGTCATTTTGCACCTAAATATTTTTGGGATCTCAACTAGAGGAACACTAACTGTGGAGTAAGAGAACATCGACCATTGTTTTTGAAGGTCATAAAAACTAGAAAAATTGATACAAAAACTTATATTTAAGCAAAATGATATAACAATATATGCCTTTGAGTATATACCCTAACTTGTAGGCTACTGCAGGTTCATAAGTGCATATTGAAGACAATCAGAGGTGGTTAGTGGTTAAATCTTAACCAGGTCAGCCTGTCTCTTGGTGACACCCTTGGTGGTTACCAAACTCTTATACTGTTCTGGTAGGGAAAATAAAGGTGTCCTTGGAAAGAACCGAATTCGTACAGTGGAATAAAAGAATAACCTTCTGTTATCCGTGATGGTCAAGACCTGGAAAAATAGCACACTAATTCGTCCACCTTCGTTCCCTCTTAGAGTTTCAGCTCACCCAGAACAGAGTTTCCTATAAAAAAAAATACACTGAAACAAAACAAAACAAAACATATGGTCGTGAGATTCATCATCATCATCATCTCCTACGCCTATTAATGCAAAGGGCCTCGGTTAGATTTCGCCAGTCGTCTCTGTCTTGGGTTTTTAATTCAATACTTCTCCATTCATCTATATCGCGCTTTATAGTCCTAAGCCATGTAGGCTTGGGTCTTCCACTCCTTCTAGTGCCTTCTGGAGCCCAGTGAAACGTTTGGTGAACTAATCTCTCTTGGGGAGTGCGAAGAGCATGCTCAAACAATCTTCTTTACCCCTCATCATGATCTCATCCTCATATAGTACTCGAGTAATCTCTCTTATATTTTCATTTCTAATCCTGGCCTGCATTTAACTCCCAATATCCTTCCGAAGGCTTTATTCCCAAATCTACTGAATCTATTGGAGATTGTTTCATTGTCATACCATGCAGCATGTCCATAGAGTAACACCAGTCTGACTAAACTGATATATAATATTATTTTTATATGAAATTTTAGGCAATTTAATTTCCAAATTTTACTTCACCTAGCCATTGTCTGATTTTTTTTTTTTTTTTAATCTTTCACTAATCCCTAATCCTAAAGAGCCTGTATTTGAGATCATTGTTCCTAAATACTTAAACGATTCTACCTCATTAATCCTTTCTCCTTCCAAAGATATTTCATTTTCCGTTGAATACTCAGTTCTCATCATCTCTGTCTTTCTTCTATTTATCTTCAGCCCTACCTCGTGTGATATTTCATGGATTCTGGTAAGCAAGCATTGCAAATCCTGTGTTGTTCTGCTAAGAAGGACTGCATCATCTGCGTACTCTAGGTCTGCTAAATTCCTATCATCAATCCAGTCCATTCCTTCCCTAATCCTGATGATGAATTATGATAATTTATATATATTTTTCTTTTTTTGGCAAAGGTATAAAGTCCTTCACATCCGATTCTTTCGCAACAAATGGTACAGAAAATCTATAAAATTGCCTTAGTACTCATACACCCCATCTGAATACTCTGAGGAGTCAACAATCTGCATAGAAACCTCATCCAAGTCCTCCTCCTCACCTTCTCCCTCTACAGGAAGTCTGTCCACGTAGACTACGTGGACAGACTTCCTGTACATTGTGCACAGTTTCTTCTCTCGCAATGTCTTCCTTACAGACAATACCTTAATTGTTTACTATATCTTCTTTCTCATCTCTGTCTTCATTCTCAGATCTGTGAGGGCCTTCTCATTCTCAATCAGAGTGCAAGCTTTTACCATCTTACTCTCCTTTCCATAAGGACAAAGAGCAGCCTTGGAGAATGGCCTGACACTCTTAGAGGTCAACTGTCCGGAAGATTGGCTTGACCTACTGGGGGAAATGGACGTCCCAGGGTCCACATGAGCAAATGGTATCACCATCGCATCAACAGGGAACCGGGTGTATAGGAGATGGATTATGAATATCTAATGCTGAGTTTAGCCTCTAGATATTTAAGACCTCTCCATCCGAAGTTGGAGTAAATTCTTCTGACAAATTCACAGGTGGCTCCGGTCTCTCTATTACCTGTGGTCCTAAAACACATCATTTGTAATGATGTTATGATTGAAAGGCCACATACCATTTGTCCTGAAACCAATGGAATATTGGAGACAGTAGTGGCGCTATTCCAAGCCTCAGACTCTAACTATGGCAACTGTGGCACGGTTATATATTCATTGGGTGTGAATGAGAAACTGGTCGTTCAGTAGACCACACAGAAACGTCTTGAATATACTAAACACACTCACATCCTCTGGCTAGTGATTTTGTGTTGTATGCAGAGGAACAATCACAAAACCTTGCTTAATTACAAATTTCACAACATGAATGCCCATGTAACGTTCTGCAGTGTCCTTGATTAGAAGAATCTTGTTCTCTGGAGAAGAACCAGATTTCCCACGAAGATGCTGAAGTGCTTGGACGAAGTATTCACCGTACAAGCTGCCATTAGGATGTAATATACCTTTGGAACCTAAGATTGTGTTCCTTATGAAAGCTGGGTTCGATGAACATATGGGAATTATAAACACTGGAGGGAGGGACTGCCCTACAACATTTATAATGCACACAAACATCATGGTGTCCCCTCTTCCCTGCGTGGCAACTGGCTGACCATTCGCTTACACAATCTTCTTAAGAGGCCTCATAACTGTGGACAAAGAACTCTATTCCAAATAGTATATACTTTGTGGTTTGAATTCCTACTTTTCCGCAACTAATGTCTTAGTCTTAGATAAAGTTTCCACATTAGCCTTGTTGAATGCCACAATCCTAATAATTGACTTCAAAAAAAGAAAAAAAAAAAAGGTTTGGATAACAGCATTGTCATCCTTTGTGTGAGCATTGTAAGACTGCAGCGCCACCAATAAATATTCAATATTATTAATAACATTTAATGTAATATTCTTTAACTCTTCTTTTATACTTGTACAATATATATTCGTTAAGCATAATGTCAGTAACCATTCAACAGTTTATAAAAAAAAAAAAGATAATAGGGTCTTTGAATGGAACTGTGCACTTAACAGTTATAGCAGGGAGGCAAATTGGCTGTTGTGCAAATGGACACTCGGTACTCAGAGAGGGAGGAAGAGCAATGTCGGTCCCGCAGTGCTAATGCTAACCTTGTCATGTCTGTAAATGCACTAGCCATCCAAAGTTTGAGTAAATTATACTGAAAAATTCACAGGTGACTCCGGTCTCCCTATTGCATGTGGTCCTACAAACACATCATTTGTAATGATGTTATGATTGAAAGGCCAGAAACCATTTATCCTG
The DNA here is from genome assembly GCF_036898095.1 of Palaemon carinicauda. Classification (NCBI taxonomy): domain Eukaryota; kingdom Metazoa; phylum Arthropoda; class Malacostraca; order Decapoda; family Palaemonidae; genus Palaemon; species Palaemon carinicauda. The sequence continues at coordinate 55,077 of NW_027172127.1, read as the reverse complement.
AAACCAAAGGGAACGTTGGAGACAGTAGTGGTTTTAGTCTAAGCCTCAAATATAAACTCGGGCAACTCTGTCACGGTTATATGGTCATTGGGGGTGAATGAGAAACTGGTCGTTTAGTAGAGCTCAGAGAAACGTCTTGAATGTACTAAACATACTCACATCCTATGGCTAGAGATTGTGTGTCGTATGCAGACCAAGTGTAACAATGATTAATTACAAACTTCATATCATTAATGCATATGTGACGTTTTTTCAAGAAAAAATGTTTGACAGTTTAACTTGAGGTTTTCAAGAAAAAGCTATGGCTGTTAAACTTGGGGTTTAAAAAACAAAAAATCCTGCTAAAACTAGGCTTATTGGTCGAAAATATTTATTTTGTCAGTTATATTCATTTTCATGATCCTTCCTTTATATTATAAATATTATATTATATACTATATACTAAAGGTTTTTCAACGATATTCCTATTGCTCAAAAGTAAAAATCTATTGATTATTCAACAACTGGACATAAATCTGTTATAGTTATAATCATTAGAGTCAAACCATTTTAATTACACATGTAGAGTAGGGTCAATATGAAGTTTTATCCCATTCAATGGACAAATGATTAAAGTTAATTTTCCTATTGTATTGACCCACACATAGAATGGTTGAGGCTGAAGTTTGATGTGGAGAGTCTTTGCCTCTGTTCCACCAACTTTCGATAAGAATTCCAACGGTTTTTCCGGGTAAGTTGAAAACTTTTCAAAATCCTTATCTGTTTTGAGAAGAATTCAAACTGTTTTCCCTTTAAACATTTATTCTCCTATTAAAAAGAGACAGTTTTGTTTAGTTAAGAAAAATGTGAATAAAAAAATTTGATATTTTGAATGAACAAATGTTTGTATTTGCGTGAGAACAAATTCCTTCAACTAAAAAACTCATATTAGTTGTTAGTCTCATTGGTTTTGTTTTGAAATCTTCCATCATAAGTTTATTCCTAAACAGATGCAAATCATGTTCCTTCAATTGGAACGGTTTTTGAAACATAACGAGGTAGCTCTAAAGACCTGTCAGACAACAGAAGACACTCACTCTCTATGTTCTTAAGCCGTCTCTCAAATTCTGTCCGTTTAGATTTTTTTTTCCTTTCTCTTCCTATAATTAATGAATAAGATTTCCAGATATGCATTTGTAAATCTGGGTAAAGGGAAAAAAGGTGCAATATGTAGTAGTTGTTGTAAGATAAAGCTAGAAATGTGCGAAAAGGTTTCTGTGCAAGCCGGACATTTTTCCTAATTGTCTTTTTTCCTTTTGCTGGGGCACACTGTCAGGAGTCTCTCCCCTCGATTTGTGTGTGACTATGCACACAAATGACTGAACCATAGAAAATTTGTCTTCCTTGGTAGAAGGTTTTACCACTGAAGAAATATTTCAATTCTTTCATTCTACCTGGTTCCGAACATTGTCCTTCAATCTGGTCTTTAGCTGCTGAATCTCATCTTAATTTCTTGGACAAAAAATTTCTGGTCTATTACAAAAACATGACATTCTTATATCTTGACTGTCCATCCTCTCCATCAGTGATATTCCAGCTATCCATCTCACAATACTCACCTTGGTTTTTTCTAACAGTCCCTCTCTCTTCCCTCTTAAGAGTCTGAGTTTCTGTCCCATATAATAGTAGAGACATGATGACTGTCTTTCAGATCTTCATCTTGAGTCTTAATCGCATTTTCTTGTCTAAAACCACTGCATTTATTTAATCACCATTTCTGCTAGTCTTCTTCTTTTACTTATTGTGACCACTGTGAATCAGATCCAAGATATATGACCGATTCACTTGTCAACACGGTGGTTTTTAAGACAAATCGTACTCCTTTAATGTCCTTGTGTTTTTAAAGTTAGGAAAAATACAAATTACTGTTAAGAAATATGAAAGTTGTTATTTGATAAATATTATTTTTTCCAGGAGAAAGTTTATTTTATAGATCTTTTCTTCAACTGAATATTAGAAATATGTAGTAATTTACCTTCCCTGAGTCTCCAAAAACATTAAAATTTTAACCATATTGATAACGCTGCTTTCTCCTATTCTGTCCCCCATATGTTGGCAACACTGCCAGCGGACCCAGCTGTCCACTCACTTTTACATCCAGTTGTTACTGGCGCCTAGGCTGAAAGTTTGTGTGCTCTGTCTTCTTTCCAATTTCTCTGAGTTTTATGGCTCTTTTGCAACATCAGTTCCTGTAGTGTTTTTATGTTTTATTTATGGAGGATTTTCATTAATTTCAGTATAAAACATTTGACGATTATTGTACTGATTGCAAGGTGAGTTGCTGGTTTTAAGTCACGTGGGACTCATATAGAGTTGGGTACTATAGCAATGAGGGCTTTTGTTAAACACTCGAGTCTTTTCACAGATCGGGCTTTGTTTTGTGTCTTTTTCCTTGTTTATATATTTTGGCCTTACGCTCTTTGGCTCCTTCTCTAGAGTTTGCTCGATAATTTACCATTCCATTTTAGAATCGGATCTTGTTCGTGGTTAAAAGATGCTTTTTCTTATTCCAACTCTAATTATTCCTTTTTGAATGGTTTATAATTTTTCATTTATCATTTTCTAGAAGCTCCTCGTCAGGGTCCTGGTGACTGTACCTAGGTAAAGGTACAACAGATCCCCATCTTGGGAATTCCGATGTGGGGCAGACCTTAGGTGGAAAAGGTCTTGGATGGACCCTGACAGTAATCCAGCCTTCAATTCGCCTTGTGATCCCGTAACAGTAACGGAGAGCACTTAGATAAAGTGGGATTTTGCGGTAGGGTCTTACCTAATACAGGTAGGCATTGAGACACAGTCTGACCTGGAGGGGGCTGGTTGCCTTGAGAAGGGGCTTTTGTCTATGTAGATATGATTGTAAAAGACAGAAGGGTGTGTAGCCTTTTCATGGTTATTAGAGTTCTCTCTTGTTGGGTCGTAGTTTGCTAAATTCGGCTGAAGTTTCCCTTCGCCAGCGAGATGTAGTTCAGGCCCATCCTCCCCTTTGTTGCATCTCAGGAAGGTTCTCCATAGGGTGCTGTCCCAGTTGCATGTTCTATTGTGTTCTTCCAGGGTTTGAGTCTATGGTTCATGAGAGTCTCCTTTCCTCCCCTTTTTTTTCCTCTGCTTCTCGTACATGGAGCGAGGTTTGTTTTGGAGGCTTAGAGCACCTTCTTTCTGTCTGGTCCATCTTGTTGATTCTTGGCAACACAGCTCGTTTTTTGTCAAACTTCCCTCTTGCTTGAAGGTTCTTGGAGCTTTGGCAAGGAGTCGCTTATGGTGCATTAGTGTTCTTTTTTTAATTGAACATGACTTATTTATTCTATTAGAGAGACAGTCTTGAGAATTTACTGCTTAGCACTGGAGTAGGGTGATTGAGTGATGATCGGTATTTTTGGGGACCAAATACTGTTCTTTCCCTTTTAATTTGTCTGCCTCCTCTCCTTCAGGGGACAATATGGATAAGGGGGCTGGTTGTTCTTCGCAGTCATTTTGATCTTCCTTTTTCTACAAATTGATTTTGTTTGTCTTCATGATCTCCCTTTTGAGTTCCCTCCTCGGCCTCTTGGCCTTCCAGATCCCGATAATCTGAATTGCTTGTCTCAGGATGATATTCTTTCACGTTGGCCCTTTGTCTCTCTTGGGATCGGGGACAGAGGAATCCATTGTAACTTTTTCCTCAGTTTTGAGATTCTCTTTCTTGTTAGAGGGCCCCGTTTTGAGGGCCTTTTTTACAAGATTTCTCTTTTGGGGTTTTCTGGCGCCTGTCACAAGAGTTTGTGAGTTTCAGACGCTCTTCTGCCACGTAGCTATGTGGTATGGAATAAGGTTTGCCCTATTTTCCGGATTGGGTCGGTAAGACAGAGGCCGCTTTACTTTGCTTTCTCTGGTTTCCTCCTAGATGTCTCAGGCTGTGCACATGGGGAGTACGGACTTTGCTTGGTGCTTTGTCTCTCTCTGAGATGCATTTTCATTTTGTAATTTTCTCTTCGGAAGGTGTGTAGTGACTCTCTTTCCTGGACTTGAGTCTTGAAATACGTGTATGTCAGATGCCATGAGTTCACATTTGATTTATAGCTACGCTAGACGTGTTATGAGGACGTCATTGTCACCTGTGCTTGAAGGTGCCTATTGCTTTTGTTACTTTTCTTCTCTCTTTTTTTGTGTTACATCACCCGGGTATTTGGCATCATTGCCCCTTGAGTCCGTTGGCGACAGCAGGGCATGTGGTAAGTCCTAACTCTTGGTGGTTTGTATGCTCATTGTGTTGAGCTAAGATTAGGATGTCATACACTTGGGCTTTAGTTTGGTGTGCTTCTTATGACTTAGCCTAGGTCTGAGTTAGTCAGACTTGATTGATGAATGCTCCACTGATTTCCACGTGGCAGCCTGGTACCACAGTAGTTCTTATTAATGTCTGTTAGGCTAGTGTGGTGGCATAAAAGTGATCATTCTTGTGATGAATGATTTTTTTGCCGCTCGCCTCTCGATGTCAGTCACTCACTTGAGACAGGTAGCAATTTGTACTGCTGCTCTTTATGCCATTGCTAGTGGGCTCCATTTTGATACAACCAATATCTGATGACATTTAACCAGTCGGTCCTCTTCTGTCTAGTGACTGCATGATTGGAGATTATGCAAATAATCCTGGCACTCACTCTTTGGCAAGTAGGCACTGGCTACTGATGCTAATTTCCTCTGGGTGATGAGGGATGGGTGGCAGTCACAAGTACAGGTTGCTTTATTTGCTCTTTGTGGCCAGTCAAAAGACCCAGTGAGCGCTCCAAGCACTCTTCTTGGATCTGTGTTGGATGCGCTTCGTCTTGTCGCGGTCATGATATCGGTTTTGTTCTGTTGCCAGCTTTTCATGCCTCTTCATCTGGGCATTGGACACTCTGTAGGAAGAGGGAGGCAGACGGTGTTCTTAGTTTCTTACAATTCCATGAGGATTGGATGCTCTGTTCTGGTCTTGCCTGGTTGCCTGGTACTCCCTGCTCCTCTTATCTAAGTGTTTCCCTTTCACCTGACACAGGTAGCGTTTAGGTGTACTAGTGTTTAGGCAGCTGATATTTGTTCAGTGATCGCCGGGCATTTTACCAGTCGATATATTCTTGCCTCTCACTCCTGGGGACTGATTTGCCTTCATCTGGTTGGTCGAATTTTGTCTTTTCCAGGATTTTTTTAGGATCCATCGCCTTTTTCTCCAATGTTCTCCAGTCGGTCGATCAGTTATCATTTCAGGGGCTCTTTCCTGGGCTGATTTCGTTTAGAAATTTCTCTTTTGAACTCTTTTTGTAGACCCGACACTCCGACCACGTGCTTTTCCTTGTTTTTCTGGCCTTGGTTTGATAACCAGACAGATTTTACTTCCTGAATCCAGTCATTCGTTCAGGCTTTAGCAGGAAGACACATTCGTTTTTGGGATAAGTTTTTCTGTTAGAGGTCGTTTATTGGTTTCTTATTTTTTCTATTTTTTTTTTTTCATTTTTAGGAAACATACAAATCAACATTGAAAGTATGAGAAATTCTGCCTTTGATAAACAAACTTTTTTACTACATAAAGGTTTCCATAAATTAAATTCATAACATAATCTAACATCTTTCAGTTTAGTTCTAATTACTACACTTTTCTTCTTCACTAATTATTTCTCTCTCTGCACTGGACCGATTTCCATATTTGGACCCCATGGATTCCTGCTCTCCCGATAATAATAATAATAATAATAATAATAATAATAATAATAATAATAATAATAATAATAATAATAATAATAATAATAATAATAATAATAATAATAATAATATAAATTGAACTCATAAACTTGTTGTTGTTGAAGATTGCCTGGCACTTTTGGCCACACACGGGCTTTTGCAATCTTGCAGCCCGTAGGTGTTTTGGTAGGATATATTGGGATGGGTAGTTGGGTGGGGGATATTCTGCAACATTTATTTTAGGATATTGTGATAGGTTTTGGGTTGTGATGGGTTGTTTTGAGAAAGAAGTAATTGACTGTGGGTAGGGGATGCCTTCCCATGAGCCCACTGACTCCAGTCTTAGTTAGAGAAAAAGAATTATAGTAGTAAGTCCCAATAAGAAGGACAGCTCGGGAAGGAGGTGAAAAATTTTAGTTGGAGATGTTGATATAGGTGAAATAAAAAACTTCATAGTGGTTTAAGCTTAAGTTGTGAGATAGAGGGATAGTGTGAGATTTCAGCTGAGTGGGAGAGAGCTGAAAGGAGGGAGTTGTAGCAGTTTTAGTAGTAGAGATAGGATGGAATAAGAAATTCCTGTACCTGTGAATAAAAAAAAAGTAAAAATAAAAGGTTACTTATGATTTTATTTATTGATACTTTCAAAGGTGGTTTGGAGGGATGCCTGAACTGGCAAAAAAGAGATTGAAGGTGAAAAAGATGTTGGATACCAAAAAGACCGCTGACGGCTCCATTCCCTTTTTCAACGTTGAAAAAAGGACGGGAAGGCAGAACTGTCTCCTTATAATGAGTACAAGTTATTGTCCTAAGCCGCCAGTACCCGTTCTGATTCCAGCAAGGTAGAATGGCTGAGATGAGAGAAAGATATGTTGGAAGTTAAAAAGACCGCCGACGACTCTGACCCTATTTCCAAGCTGATAACAGGACGGGAAGACAAAGCTTTCTCCTTATAAGGAGTACGAGTTGTTGCCCTCGGCCGCCAACAATCGTTCTGCTCCCAACATAGAAATTGCAAGGGGTATGAAAAGGGTTCTCTTCAATTGCCACTTAGATTGCTCGTTGGCGTTGTTGCAACGTTACCTCGGTGGAGGGTAGCTACGGAGAAAGGTTGAGAGTGTGTTATGATTGTCAATTATGTGTTTGACAATTGCGGTTGCAGTTGCAGGATTGTTGGGATTAAGATCCTGCTGAAGTAGGCTTGTTTCCTGACATTGCTGTAGATAGTGCTGTAGAGGTTCTTCTGTGTCTTGATTACAGTACTTGCATGGTCTTATTGGTCTATGCTGTGCTGCAGGTTCTTCGTCATTATCCAAGATAATTTGCCAGTTGCATAAATATCCCAGTCGCAGTCTGCAGATGATTACTGCGTCCTGGCGGGGTGTTTGTCTTGCAATTGGGTGTGGTAATATGTTTGTCGCTTCAATATACCACTTTGCAGATCTTGATCCATCTAGGAAGGCTCTCCTTGCTTCACTAGTCGTTTGGATGTTGCAGTAGGCAGCCATTTGATTCTTGATAGTTTTTGATGAAGGTTGTAGAGTAATGCTAATGGTTTGGCATATTAAGTCTAATTTGGCTAGGTGATCGGCCTTGATGTTGCCAGAGATTTCAGTATGGCTTGGAATCTAGTTCAAGGTAACTTGCCTGTTGTTGCTTTGGTGGAACAAGGCTAAAAATTGAATTTCAGTGATGAGGTAAACATTCTCTGTAGGTTCCTTGTTGCTGAGGGCCAGAATGGCTCCTCTGGAATCTGTATGGATCGTTGTGTTACCATCTTCTTTGTTGGCAGAGTGTTTTAGAGATTTTGCAATGGCCACTAGCGCAGTTCGCAGTGTGGAGACATGGTTGGATAGTCTCCAGTTTTCTTTATATCCTGATGTAGAGATAACTGCAGTAGGTGTAAGGCACAGGTGTGTTCCTGATTGTATTTTTTGCAGCTTCAGTGAGTTGCTCTGGCATGCAGAGAGCCTTGCTTGCTGCTGGTAGAATGGTGAAGTTGTATTTGATAGGATCATGAGCCCAAGGGGCAGGAGGGCTGTATCGATCATGCTTTTGTTGTCCCTTGGTTTTGTGAGCCTCATTTTGCATCTGCATCCTTCTGAGTGTATCCAGTAGTTTTTTTGCGCTGGAATTTGGCGGATCCAGTTCTTCAGTAAGAGATAGAAGCCTTATTATTTAATTGTTGAGTGGGCTTTTTCTGTCTGCGATGATTGACTTGAATATAATGCTGCTATTCCTAATGTCAATCCTGGCTGACAGGCGAATTAGGTTGGTTTCTGCTCTAAGTAAGCAGAGTTTTGTCCACATTGGAGAGCCACTAATGAGTCTCATGGCATTGTTTTGGACTTCTTCTAATGATGCTTTTTGAGTATCAGTCAATGCAGTGAGTGTGGGTGCTGCATAATCGATATGGGATCGAATTGCATGGAGATAAAACAGACTTAGGAGGTTATTTGATACTCCTTGTTTTAGGGAGGTCATTCACTTCATGGCTGATAGAAAAATCTTTGTCTTCTCCCTGAGGTAGGTTACTTCATTGGCTGGTGATAGGGTTTTGCTAATGATTACCCCAAGGTACATGAATTTACTCACCCATTCGATTTCTTCACCCCTCAGTGTGAAGTTCTGAGGGTTTTGCGAATGTCTTATAGCCATTGCTTTTGTTTTGTTGGTGTTGATCTTTAGGCCAAGTTCATTGCATTTGGCTTGGATCATGTCCAGTGCTTTTTAAGCGACATTTCTTGCATGAGCTTTATGTGGACATACTATGCATATATCGTCGGCATATATGAAAATTTCGATCCCATTTGGAAGGTTTAAAGTGGCTAAGTTCTCCATTAGTAGATTGAAAATGTAGGGGCTTAGTATACCTCCTTGTGGTGTACCGTTTTCTAGGGGGATGAACTAAGTGGTTTTTCCTTGGAAAGTGACTCTGGCTTCTCGGTTCAGTGTGTAGTTTCGAGTCCAGGCCAGTAAGTGTCCTTTCACTCTTTTTTCAACAAGTGTGAAGAGTATAGCTGGTGAGCTGGCTAGCTCAAAGGCTTTCTCGAGATCGAGGAATAAGACAAAGGTTTTTTTGTCATTAATTGTTGAGAGGTCATCTGTAATGCATTCTTGAGTGCCTATGCCGCTTCTGTAGGCATATAGGCGATGATGTTGTTGGCCTATTTTCCACTGCAGTCTGTTGAGTACCATTCTCTCAGCTACTTTCTCTGTGCAGCTTATCAAAGCTATTGGTCGGTAGGTGTCTGGCTCGTTGGGTTTTGGAATTGGTTTGGTGTCCTGCTGGTTCTATGTGGCTGGACGTAGTCTTTCCATGTGTGTCCTGTTAATCAAATGCAAGTAGACCAACTTAGCATGGTTTCCCATGTTCCTTAGCATGCTGTATGTGATGAGGTAGGCTCCAGGGGCAGTGTCCTTCCTACCTTTTGCGAGGGTCGTGTTAAGTTCCTCCATGGTGTAGGGGTGATCAGTATCATCTACCATGTTGCAGGCTGCTTCAATGATGTTGTTCCTGATTGGGAGCAGTGTTCTCTGCCTGTTAATAGTTTGCAGAGGTAGATTGTTGCTTTTTGCGCTGTGTGCAAAGTTGTTAGCAATCCTCTTGGCTTCAGTTAATGAGTCTGGGTGTGTGACTCTGGGTGTATTATACTTCCCAGAGACTTTGTTAAACCAGCCCCATATCTTGGCTAGGGATGTGCTGAAGTTGACCTCGTTGCACCATGAGCACCATTTGTCTAGTTTTACTTTCAGTGATACTTGCACAGAATGTTTGATGATCTCTACAAGTAAATTATGTAGCTCATCTGTTCTGTGAGTCCTGAGAAGTTTTCTGGTCCTGTTTATTCTAGCATTCATTTCTTTGATGCGACTGTTATAGTACCAGGCATCGGCATGTTTCTTCTTAGAGTTCTTTTTTTGTGGCATGGAAACACTGGCTGCTACCTCTAGTTGTTTGCTGAAGTCGGTTGATAGGGTGGAGATACCATTGTGAGAGTTTTTGATGTATTCCCGAGCCCATTCTGTCATAGCTGTTTCTAATTTTAGTAAATAAGTTTATTAAATTCATAAACTTATTTACTAAAATCCTTCAACAGATAATTAACATTATAATTTTGTTTATTTCAGTTTGCATTAGAGACCAAAAAGTCGTTCAAAAATAGAGTAGTACTTTTAACGGAAAAGAATCTTTTTAATGATTATATCAGAAGGATTTTGCCGTCCTTTTTTAAAACTTTTAAATATTGTCCCAACAACAAAAGTCATATTTAGCTGAAGTCTTCTTAGTAACCTTAACTTAGTATCTCAGTCTATAAAAAAAAATCATGTTGTTCCGTCTTTAATACACTTAATAGTCTGACTTTTTTTTTTTAGAAGCGTCTATGTCAATATTGGATTATATTTACCAATATTAGATTTCTATTTTTTTTGTTTTGATAAATTTACAGTAATTAAAAAACTATTTGTTTCAATACAAATACAAACCCTAGCAATTTATGTGGGTTAGTTCTGTAATTATTTTGTTAAGACTAAATGGAAGAAATATTTTGTGTCTAGAAATATTGTATGGTTCCTTCCGCCGTGTTCCCACCATCCCTAGGTTCTTCTTCTGAGACAGCGGCTTTGTCATCACATCGCTCATGGTCGTTGAGACATCCAGACGTCCGTTAATGACGTCTGCCGTTCTTCATCTGCTTTCTCTTTTCAATGATGAGTGCTAGTTAAGTGAGAATGAGAACCTATTCCAGCCTTGAAAGTCACCTTTGTGGTACCTTTCTCAGTTGGGTGAATGTCTTCCCCATCTCAAAAGGCTAATGTAAAGCGAGGGGAATTTCAAAGCTAATAGAGATGAGGCAAACACGTACAGTAGATACCTCAGCACAAGAAAGTGATGTCTAAATAGTGCTTCCGTGAAGAAAAAAAAAAGATATTTAGAAAAAGGTTTGTTAAATATTCTTGCAAATATGCTTTTGATTTAGACGAGAAATGTTTGAATAATCAGTGGTTTTCTTATTCTCTATCATATCCTGATTAATTCTTATAATACGTCTATTTCATTTAAGTTAGATGATAGTTATATCAGCATTAACTCTTAATATATGCTAGAAACACTTTTAAAAAAACTTTTTTTTTAGATAGGTACATACTTGTTATTTAGTAAATGACAAAGAAGAAGAAGAAGAAGAAACTTTGTGGAACATAGAAATGCTTATACGTTTCTCTTGTATACATCTATAAAATTGGGTTCATACAAATCACTCTTTGGAGGTCTATTAAACTCTAAGTTGCCTAAATATATCATAATCAAATTGCAAGGTTTCTGTCTAATTGAAAGAACCAGAGAAACGAAAAGTAGAGTGGAGGTCCCTGATTGGCTGAAGCAAATATTGGACTTTGTCTATCCAGTTTAGGGAATTTCTCCCCAAATAGGAAAATTCTAGATGTTAGAGGCATAACGTTGGGATAATTGCTATTTTTTTTTATTATTCCTTGTGTATGACTCCTAATACTATTATAATTGTATAAATGTATCTTTCCTAACACATGCCGAAATAGAAATTCAACTTGGCTCTTGTTGGTAAAATCTATATCAAGATTTGTGATTTCATAAAAGCAATAACTAAAAGTAGATATGTTGTATGTCATAGTTATAGAAGAGGCGACAGTATATACTTTGTATTATTATCAAAAATATTAAAGAATACCAGGGGGAAATACCTCCAATCTAGGGATCTTTTAGTGCATGTCTAGGGATGTTTTTGACTGCTGTAGAAGAAGACTCAGTCCGCCATAGGAAAAGGCTTGACATTTATCTAGTGCTGTGAAAAATTGAGGGAAAAGGTAAACAGTCACTTATTCGGGCTATTTACTTATTTCCTAGTGGGTGTTTAATCCATTTAAACATTAGATATTTTAAATAACCAGTAATTTCCATTAGAAGGTCTTAAAAGAAATTTATATTGGCATTTGCAAAAAACTTTTTAGCTCCTGAATAGGTCTTCATATGTGAGGATTTATTGTATGAGGTCTCCCAAGTGGCTGTATGCATGATTAGTGTGGTTTGAGCTCTAAATGGGAACACTATGATCTGTTTCAATTGCAGTTAATAAAATAAATTTAGTAATTACTTGGATCAGTGCTTGTGGCCACAGCTTTCAATTTTCTATTGGCGTCAGAGATGAGTTTAGAAAAGTCTGGTCAATATTCTATCTAAAAATGACTGAATAGATTTTAATTACAAATTTCTTTTAAAAAGGAAGATAAATTGATATATTTTGTTTTCCCTTTTTAACCTGTTGTGGTGATATTACATAGGAAGAAAAAAGAAACTTATGATTTTTTCATATTTTTTTTTTGTCTTGCGAAAGTGCAAAAAGGATTTTTGTATGAATACACACACACACACACACACACAACAAAATTCATCAGTTGACATATAAATACAATCGATGAACAGCTTAACATACGCAGCGTATATAGACAAATTCATTGATCATTTTACCTATTGCTGAAAATTAAGCCTTAGTACATTTGTAAGGAATTAAACACAATCCTTGATAAATATAAAACAATTATTTGTTCTATATATCTTTCTTTGATCTCAGTTAGCGGCAGACGTAGGAATTTTTTTTTTCTTTTTTTGGTGAAATCAATTATTTGGGTCTACAACCCAGTTTGACAGCTGATGGCAGTATCAACAACGCCCACGTCTCTCTCTCTCTCTCTCTCTCTCTCTCTCTCTCTCTCTCTCTCTCTCAATAGAAACAGTCCATAATCTATTTTATTTTACTTAAGTTATATAACGAACATCCTGTCAGGAAATTGCGAGAGTCAATGGTGTATCTCCTCACCAAAGTACACTACTGCCTATAGTTCAGGGTTCTTTGATGTAAGTGTTTTTGCAACATTGTTGACAACTTTGCTCTATTTGAATTCATTGGAGCCGAACACTGACAACCAATTAAAGCAGAAAGATGGGTAGAACCACGAGAATCTTTTTATATATAATATTAATTAACGTCATTTTCTTCTTGAATGTAAACTCTGAGACTACCTCGATCAGAATAACCAGAAGACTCCTCACTTTTCGTTGTTTATATAAACCCATCTTTACTTTGAAGTAATCTATAGACTGATTTATATAATATGGTTTTGGTAAGTACGTCCTTAGCTACTAGAGTCTCTCTCTCTCTCTCTCTCTCTCTCTCTCTCTCTCTCTCTCTCTCTCTCTCTCTCTCTCTCTCCTTTAGGTAAACTTCCGAATATGTATTGGAACTATGGATAAAACCTCAAATATTTAATAGAACCAGATGAAGTTGGTCTTCTGTCAGCATTGGTACTTAAACAGGGACTAGTGTAGACCTCTGGACACAGACTTGTATATATGAAATTCACTTAAAATAAAAGCAGGAGATGTAGGTAAAAAAGCATAAGTGAAAGCAGTTTTTAATGTTTTTTGTAAAAATTCTATTGTTTTTTCTGAAACTTTTTCTCCTCCTCCTGTTCAATCTTTAACTCGATTCATCTCGGTCCTTTCTGGGCCAAATGACTTGAAATTTGGCACAAAGGTCGAGTTGGCAAATACCCAGATGAGTTATAAATTTTGTTTTATATATATCTTTTAGATAATTTTAAAGATTTTTTCTTTTTTTTCTGACACAAATGTATATTTTGGTTTGTAGCATAAGTTTGTTAATAATGGTTAATTTTGGAATTTTAGACAAAAAATTTACAATTTTGGCTCCTGTGTCCTCCTATTCACACCAAAATACCTGAAATTTCGTTTGATGGTGCCTTGGATATATGTCCAAAAGATGTAAGTCATGTTTTTCGTTAACATCACTTCAAAATATCTTCTTTCTCATCTCTGTCTTCATTCTCAGATCTGTGAGGGCCTTCTCATTCTCAATCAGAGTGCAAGCTTTTACCATCTTACTCTCCTTTCCATAAGGACAAAGAGCAGCCTTGGAGAATGGCCTGACACTCTTAGAGGTCAACTGTCCGGAAGATTGGCTTGACCTACTGGGGGAAATGGACGTCCCAGGGTCCACATGAGCAAATGGTATCACCATCGCATCAACAGGGAACCGGGTGTATAGGAGATGGATTATGAATATCTAATGCTGAGTTTAGCCTCTAGATATTTAAGACCTCTCCATCCGAAGTTGGAGTAAATTCTTCTGACAAATTTGGGGAGTTCCTATGCCCTGGTATTTAAACCATATGACATAGAGCACTTCAGAATGGTAAATCTATGAATGATCATTTGCAAGAAAAGATAAATATGTGCCGGTCCATGGTTGTATGGGAGGGAGATAGAGTGAAATATGCGGATTTTATGTTAAGACCGTTGACATAAGTCTTTTTAAAGTTTATTTATTGAATTTCTGTTTTGGTGTCGTTACTGTTTTTTAGATATTTTGTTTTGATTGCTCATTATTTCTCATATCGTATATTTATTTCCTTATTTCTTTTCTTCACTGGCCTATTTTCCCTTGTTGGAGCCATTGAGCTTATAGCATCCTGCTTTTCCATCTAAGGTTGTAGCTTAGATAATAATAATAATTTATAATAATAATAATAGTAATAATAATAATAATAATAATAATAATAATAATAATAATAATAATAATAAAGGCATAAGCATTCAAATTAAAAAAAATATATATTTTCAGACGACTTTCAAATGTTCATAACCCCCCCCCCCCCCCGCCCCTAACAACTTTCACCCTCCAAACCAACAAACACTTGTACTCTGTGTGGCCTCCAATCCACACTTTAGGTCTAATCTTATTTTTTGTATATCAAAGATTTATTTTATTTTTTTATTTACAAATTGGGTGAAAATTGTGTGTAGCCATTGCACAATAATTTGATTTCCAAGTTTTTATTCTATTAGCTGCTTAGTCCAATGTTACTTTCTGCAATGATTACCTATATAATTATCTTGAAGGCTTTAGATTTATCAATTTACGCTGCATATCCTGGCATTAGTGCCAGGAAGGACATTCGGCGCCGAGGTGCAATCAGGGATAAAAAAAAAAAAAAGTACTTAAGACTGATGGCTCTTCGTTTATTGGCAAGAAGATAACTAGCAAGGTGAAGATGCAAAAACACTTCGAACTCTGCAAATATATAGTTCGTTTGAGCGTTCGTTTGTTTGGTCGTCAATTTTCAGCCAGTTCTTTTCAGAACTACTCGAATGGCGTGTTTCCTGGACCTATTCCACAGTGGAACCCTGCTCCCTACAGAGCCTACTAGATCTGTTTGTCATACACATATTTAGGTCTTGAGAGTATCACACATCGCATTCTGTGTTTATGATCAAATCCACATTAGCGAAGCACTCAATGAACAGGAAAGTCTTCAGTTTCCTCTTGAAAGCCTTAATATCTAAAGTCTTTCTGATGTCTAGTGGGAATTTATTGCATAGTCTTGTAGCCGCATATTTGAAAGCTATAGATTACAGTAGACATATATCTAGCTTCCAGTAATTTGAAACCACCTGTAACTATTCTCGTGTCAACACGATATGTTGGCTGTACAATATTGAGAACATTGAAAATCGAGATTAAAAGGTAAAAAGGTAAGAACAAAGATGGAAAAATCATAGTTTTGAATAGTTCCGTTACCAACGATTGGTGTAGTAACTATATATTTATTTCAAGTCTTATTAAATATTACGTCTGTTGATCGTTTTCCGATCATCTGTATTCCAAACATTTGGAATATTAATTTGATTAACTCAAAATATCAAAGTTGAAGAAATCGTATACATTTATTTAATCTTATCAAAGCGTTGTTTGAATCATGCAATGGTGAAATGACTTCAGAAAAGATTAACATTCGTTAATTATGGTATATCTGGTAATTCCCTTGGCTGATACCTGAATATCTTTGTTGGTTCATGCCCGACACCTTTTTCGGGAACTAGAATTATATAAATCCAGTCTTTTAGTGCACATCCAAGGTTTTTTTTTATTCCAACTGATGTTAATTCATGCATAGATTGTCACGTGAAACAGCTAATTTTTGAGACAATCTCTTATTGACAATCTAAGTTAAGGTTGTCTACTGTCCAGATAGACTGTGGGGCTTTCTATGAGACAGTAGGCAGGATCAGAGAATCTGATTGATAGTCTGGGTATTTTCTTCACATTCGAAGGACTCGTCAGTTTTAAGGCCCCATTTGACCAGCCCGAACAGATGTTAATTATACAAAGTTACATTTGAGGATTTGTGAGAAATTTTAAAGGTCAATATAAGGTGTTAGAAGGGGGGAGTGGCAGGAGTGTGAGGAGAAATGAATTACTGGTACACCATTTGAGATTCATACACTACTTCTGTAATGGGAGCCTCGAGGGCTGAGTCAGTTTGGGCAGCAAGCTTGGACTTTGTAGAAGTCTGTGGCGTGGGTTCAACCCCGCACCCGACCAGTCAGAAAGGCGGACACTTTTGCTATCCGTGTAGACACCTGAGGATTATGCATGTAACCGATGGATAGGTTTGCATAAAGCAAATGGGTGTTACAGACTAATACACACACAAACCCAGCTATTCCAAAACCTTCTAAAAACATAACAAACACCTCGCACGTCTCAAACTGTCGACCTCAATACGCCATGACTCTTCGCTGCTGGGAGGAAGGGCGATGGTGGCTGGTACAACACAAACATAGGCTACTGGGGTTTAGCGATGGCAGCTAGGGCAGCCGGTCGGGACTACAGTCCACCCCAAAGCCAAAGTAAAGTCCTTCAAAAAGAAGGCAACCATGTTACCCCATACAAATAGGAAAAAGGCACGCTAACAGAGTTCACATTGGTTTTTAATGACTATCGACCTGCATTCTCTTTTTAGCAAAATCTTCAAGACAGCGGACTCTTATTCACTCCACAAACGCACCAAAAGCACAATTTTTCCTAACATTTCATCGCTGATAAAATTAATTTGTATTGAATGATTTCATTAGTTAGATTTTTCATAAGGCAGTCAACAGACATTAAGGTAATCACCTCATTTATAGCATAGGGGTTATCAGACGAACTATTGGTTTTTTGCCTGTTTTTCGGACTGGCAAGCAAAGGTTTTTGTTACCCGCAGTTTTGCTCAAGGTGGGAAGTGGAGAAACACGTCTTCAGTGTTACCTGAATATAAAGGTTATTGAGAACTTACTTTTGCAGTAGTTTATTCAGAATATTCATGATGCCCGACAAATAGTTCATGTGCAAACTACATTCAATTTTGATTTTCTGAATCAAAAACTGCTGATAAGTAATCCACATGTCTATTACACTAATTCAATGATAATGAAGCATCCGAGTCTTGGTCAATGTCTGCATCCGGATCCTCAAGGGGGGGAGGAGATTTACAGAAACATCTACTTCTTTATTGTCATGTTCATCCAGAAGGTCGTAGATTCCATTCAAAATAAGTGTGCAGAGAAGATATATATATATATATATATATATATATATATATATATATATATATATATATATACATATATATATACATATATATATATATATATATATATATATATATATATATATATATATACATCATACATACATACTTGGGTAGCCTATATATATATATATATATATATATATATATATATATATATATATATATATATATATATATATATATATATATATATATAGATAGATAGATAGATAGATACATATATATACATATATATATATATATATATATATATATATATATATATAGATAGATAGATAGATAGATAGATACACATACATATATATATATATATATATATATATATATATATATATGTATATATATATATATATATATATATATAGATATAGATATAGATATATATATATATATATATATATATATATATATATATATATATATATATACATATATATATATATATATATATATATATATATATATATATATATATATATATATATACATATATATATATATATATATATATATATATATATATATATATATATATATATATATATGTATATATATATATATATATATATATATATATATATATATATATTTATAAATGTATATATTTATATATATGTATATATATATATATATATATATATATATATATATATATATATATATATATATATATAACGGATTTTGAGCGAAAAATCTATTTTTGGGTGAGATGGCCATGTCGTCCTGATGGAAGTTCCTATAGGGTAGCTTCCTAGGGTATATTACAACTACGGCGATATTCCCAGAGAATTTACCTGAAGGTACCAGAATTCTAACTCCTGGAGCGAATATCCCTCCTGAAAGGGATATCGCGACATATCAGAGGACGTATTCTTGACACGCCACATGGCAATCTGCATCCCGAACAGAGATTTCGTCTCGTAGGGGGCGATTGGCAAGAAACGAATTCGGGAAAGAAAAAGGGGGAGCCGCTCCCAAGGCTCCCTATCTCCCGATTCGTATGCGTGCCTGGCGCCAATCCTGGCGCCATCTGTATTCCTTGTAGCGTACACGAGGTGCTACAGATACTGTATGTAGGGAGGGGTCCTACAGCCCTTTCTTAGAAAGGCAAGGGCGGGTCCATCAGGACGACATGGCCATCTCACCCAAAAATAGATTTTTCGGTTTACTCAAAATCCGTTTTTTGGGCTCAAGCCATGTCGTCCTGATGGAAGTATACCAGAGCATTACTGTATCTGTGGATTCTCAGAACGTGCCGTACTCCCCGGAGGTAATTTTTCCCGGTCGACTAGACCTAGAGACCTAAGATGTTACCGTTATACATCTTTTCAACTAACTATAAACCATGTTAGAGCTTCCTGCCCCCTATAGGGAAGAGTCCTACTAGACTCTGGAAAAGTCTCGAAGAGTACATATACCTATGTATGAATACCAGGCAAGCTAATATAGTGGTCTCGCTCTATATTAAGTAAAGCATAGTTTGTAAAGAACCATTGCGTCAATATGAAATATTGACCAGTATTCCGCACAATACTTGAATTGGACAAAGGTTTATATCCGCATAGGAAGAAACTAATAAAACCGCCCTTTATGGGACGGAGTCCTCCCATTAGGGGACTTCATAAACCAACGCAACATAGCTTGCATAAAAGAACAATTCTATTAGAATTATCCCAGATAAGGTACATAGAATAAATGCTCAATTATATCAATAAATTGACACAGGTGAAGGAGACGCAAGGTTCTCAAGAACAAGTTTATTGACAGACAATAAATAGATAGGTTAACAACAATTATATATATATAAAAAGAGAATAACCCAAAACTTTAAGCATAAGTATGATAGTAAACAGAACTTGTTTATCTGAAAGAAAAAACATCCAATGCCACTTTTTTGAGATACCGAAGTATCAAGTCATAAAAGTCTGTATTACAAATCAATCACATTAGCGTTAGAAACGCTCGGCACACATGTCTGCACTTATGCTAGGTTCATCCTTGAAAAAGGAACAGTCTATGTGGGCACTCTGTGCCCTCATTTAGTTTGTAGTACAGTATGTACCTACACACTCACCCTGGACTTAATCGTCCCAATTAAGACCACTGTTCCTCGCAGAGTTAAACAGTAGGGTTAACCACACGACCCACTGCTACCACAGATCTCTTTAGTTCCTCTACTTGCTTCGCATAGTGGCGAAAGAACACTCTGGAAGACTTCCAGCCAGTGTATGAACGGAGATGTTCAAAGTCCATACAATTAAAGAAATTTAGGGATGAGGCAACTTTCCTCGGATCGTGACCTGCGGGTGTACTGTCAGGATCCGCTCTGCGAATAAAATATGTGATTTTCGCTCTGAGTTGATTCAGAGATAAATTTGAGCCTGATGTTTCTCCCCTGAATAGTTGACCACCCTTGAAGTCTGAAGTTCTACGAAGATAGACCTTTAGGCATTCTACTGGACATAGAGATGCATCTTCTTTCAGAGGGCAGATTCTCCAGGGAACCCACCTGTTGGTGGGTAACTCATTCTTGGCGAGAAACGTAGGATCCGGAAACGGGTTCAGTTCCCCCCCCTCCAGGAACTGAACACGACCTGCCTCTCTCTCGAGGGCTACGATCTCACTAACCCTGGCCCCGGACGCGAGTGCAAATAGGAAAATAACTTTTTGTGTCAAATCCTTTAACACACATTCTTCATTGCTCAACAGGGAGGCGAAAAGAAGAACTTTGTCTAAAGACCATGAAATGGGCTTTGGAGGTGCTGAAGGTCTGAGCCTAGCGCAGGCTTTCGGAACTTTATTAAAGATCTCGTTACATAGGTAGATCTGGAAGGCATATAAAATGGGTCTCATCAAAGCAGACTTACACACTGAAATCGTGTTAGCTGTCAACCCTTGACCATGGAGGTGGATGAAGAAAGATAAGCAGAAGTCTGTCGAGATCTCCTGCGGATTCTTCGCCTTTACAAAGGCCACCCATTTTCTCCAAGATGACTCATATTGCCTTCAAGTCGATTTGCACTTATATTCCTCTAGGAAGTCTATGCTGGCTTTCGAAATCCCGAAACGCTTTCTCACCGCAAGGGAGAGAAAATCATGAGCTGCAGGGTCCGGGTTTTCTGTAATGAAGCGCAGACAGTCGACTTCTGGACTCGCTGGGTCAGAACTGGATGTGGTAGCGGCACAAACTTCAGCTGTAGTTCCAACGCCAAGGGGAACCACATGCTGTTCGGCCACTTGTGGGCCACTATTGCCGCTACCCCCTTGAAGGATCTCAGTTTGTTGAGGACCCTCAACAGAAGGTTGTGAGGGGGGAACAGATAAATCCTGGACCATCTGTTCCAGTCGAGGGACATCGCATCCACTGCTTCCGCTAAGGGGTCCTCGTACGGGGACACGTACAGGGGCAACTTCTTGTTATCTTTCGTCGCAAAGAGGTCTATCTGCAGTTCTGGGACTTGATTCAGAATGAAGAAGAATGATCCTGCGTCTAAGGACCATTCCGACTCTATCGGTGTGAACCTGGATAGAGCGTCCGCTGTCACGTTGCGGACTCCTTGAAGGTGAACTGCCGACAGGTACCACTTCTTCTTTTCCGCCAATCGGAAAATGGCCAATATCACCTGGTTGAGAGGTGGTGACCTCGACCCTTGTCGATTCAAGCATCTCACAACCACCTCGCTGTCCATCACCAATCTTATGTGGATC
This sequence comes from Palaemon carinicauda, assembly GCF_036898095.1. NCBI lineage: Eukaryota > Metazoa > Arthropoda > Malacostraca > Decapoda > Palaemonidae > Palaemon > Palaemon carinicauda. Next base: position 34,170 of record NW_027172127.1, on the reverse strand, counting down.
GAGTGACGCGGGGAGACTTTCTTTAAGGTAAGGAGCACTGCCATAGCTTCTAGAAAGTTTATGTGAAAGGTCCTGAATAGCTTGGACCAAGTCCCCTGGACTTTTTTCCGATGAGAGTGACCTCCCCATCCCTCCTTTGAGGCGTGTGAGTGAATCGTCATCGACGGGGGAGGTGGCTGAAGAAGAACCGACTTCTTTAGATGTCTGGCTTGGGACCAAGGCCTGAGAAGAGTACGTAGCCGAGGCGGCACTGGTCTTCTCAGATCTCTTCGCGCGTTTGATGCATACCTCCTCCAAACTCCGGTTGCATCCTTTAGCTGTGCTCTTAGCACTGGGTCTGTCACCGAAGCAAACTGGAGAGAGCCTAGTACCCTCTCCTGTTCGCATCTTGATATCCTTTCGGAATTTAGAAGTCTTTTGACAGAACCCGCTATCTCCTTCCTTTTCTTCGCCGGGATGGAGAAACAGTGTGACAAAAGGTCCCAGTGGATTCCCAGCCACTGGAACTTTTGAGATGGAGAAAGTCGAGACTTTTTTCTGTTGATCTTGAAGCCTAGGTACTCTAGGAACTGGATCATCTGACTGGAAGCTTGCAAGCATTCTGTCTCGGATGCTGCCCACACCAGCCAATCGTCCAGGTACGCTACTATCTGAATTCCCTTTAGGCGTAATTGTTTGAGAGCTGCGCTCGCAAGCTTCGTGAAAATCCTTGGGGCTATGTGTAGCCCGAATGGCATGGCTCTGAAGGCGTATAGTCTCCGTTGTAGCCTGAACCCTAGGTAGGGGGAGAGTCGACGGCTGATTGGAATGTGCCAATAGGCGTGTGACAAGTCTATAGAGACTGAGTATGCCCTCTTGGGCAGTAAGGTCCTTATGTGTTGCAGTGTTAACATTTTGAATTTGCAATTCACTATGAACTTGTTGAGTGGCGACAAGTCCAGAATGATTCTGAGCTTTTCCGAGTCTTTCTTGGGAACACAAAACAGCCTCCCTTGGAATTTGATGGACTTCACCTTTCGGATCACCTTTTTCTCCAACAGTTCTTGAACGTACTCCTCCAGAACGGGGGTGGAGTGTTGGAAAAAACGAAGGCACGGGGGTGGAGTGCTGTACCAGCTCCACCCCAGTCCATTCTTGAGTAGGCTGTGGGCCCAGGGATCGAAGGTCCAATGATCCCAAAATTTCATCAGTCTCCCTCCTACCAGTATCATTTCACTTGGACTGCCGTCCTGAGGTCTTGCCTCCCTGACCACGACCACCCCTGAACCCCCTTCCCCTTGAGGGGCGCCTAGACGAGCCTCTGGCTGCTCCTCTAGGCTTTGCTCGAAAGGAAGAAGACTGTCCTTCGAACGTTGGGGTGAATGCCGTGGACTGACCCGGCACAGCCTGGGGTACCCACTGAAAAGTGGTCGTGGTTTGTACCACCATCTGGGGCACTGGAGGCAATGGCAATTGCAGTTGCTGTTGCTGTCTAGAGGGCTTCGCTGGCCGAGACGGTAGCCTAGTCCTCATATTCTTCCTCTTTGGTTGAGGATCCTCATCCGGGGAAGACTTTCTTTTGATAGCCAGGCCCCACTTCTGGAGATGGTTTCTATTCTCCACGGCGGCCTTATCAACAACTTCTTTGACCAAATCGGTAGGGAAAAGGTCTTTTCCCCAAATGTTGGAGGAGATTAACTTCCTTGGCTCGTGCCTCATCGTAGCCCCGGTGAACACGAACTCCCTACAAGCTCTCCTCGCCTTGACGAAGCCATAAAGGTCCTTCGTCACTGTAGCTAAGTGAGTCTTAGCCACCACCATGAACATTTCATGGACCTTGGGGTCACTTGCCATCGTCTCAAGAGTAGTCTGAAGAGGCAGCCAGTCTTTCTTTTGTCTCGAACTCTCTTCGTAAAAGAAAGTCAGACAGCTTGGGTAGGTCCTCGCCGAATTGCCGTCCGGCAATATCAGCCTCCAACTTTCCCACTGAGAACGTCAGATGGACGTCCTTCCAGTCTTTGTGGTCCATAGGCAGGGCCAGCGACAAGGGTTTACACTCCTCCAGGGAGGGGCAACGCTTGCCGGCCTCGACTGCCTTTAGGACAGCCGCAAACCCTATCTATAAAAAGGGGAAGGCTCTAGCAGGAGAGGACACAAAGGAAGGGAGCTTCTTGCTCAATGCAGCTACCTTCGAGTTAGAGAAGCCCCTCTCCTTCATCGAGGATGAAAGTAGAGCTTGAGCCTTAGCGTAGTCCATGACTATGACCTCCTTCGGCTCTGTCTCCTCCCTTGAAGCTGGTTCTTTTCTCAGCCGGACATAGCAGTCCGGATATGATGCCTTGCTGGGCCAGAATTCCACCTCCTCTAGGGGAACTGAACCCAGCTTATCCGAGATGACGATCTTTCCAGTCGTCATCGGCATGTGCTCAGCATACCTCCATGGGTTAGCATCTGAGCACAAGGGAAGGTCTTTCACATTGAGCCTTTTCCAGGGCCCATGTGATTCTGCAAGGCACTGCATCCACAGTTCCATAGCAGCCACCTTCTCCTGATTCTCCTTATGCATTTGTTGGATCATTCCAACAATCGAAGAGAGGGCCTTACCCAGCTCTACTGGGAGACCGGCTGATGTTGAGGGAATAGGCTCCGGAATCTGAACCGGAGTAGCCGACACCTCGTCGACCTCTTCCTCTACGACGTCCGGGGCTTGAACTTCATCCTGACCTTCTGCCAGGAGGTCTTCTTCCAAACGCTCGTCCACGTCAGACATCCTGTCATCTAACTGGATGTCTTGCATCGCGACCGCGACTTCATCATCCACCTGGATCTGACCTTGGGGGATCTCCTCTTGAGGCTGGGGAATCACTGCATCAGCTGATGCCTTAGGGAAAAGATACACCCTCATCTTCTCACTTGGAAGATAAGGGCCAGAGATGTGCTTTTGGAAGCCCCTTACACAAGTACGAAGCTTCTCCCTTGCTATATCCCTTGATTCCGCCGTCCTAGGGGAATCAAAAGCCTCAGTAATCAGATTAGTGCACACAGTACATACCTGAGGGTCCCAATACTGGAGATCATCCTTGGAGACAGCGCATGCTGCGTGTCTCCTACAAAACTCATGTCCACAGAGGTACTTGCTGCGGACGTTGCAGAAAACATTTCCGCACTTCGGAGGGTCCTCCTGTAAAGAGAAGAAATTTCCATGAGTATCGAGTGTACTATGTATCACTGGATATGCATAGTATAGCATAACAATTCATAAAGGAAAGACACACACTTGTGTTTCCCTCACAACCCATTGTTGCAGCCTTCCAGATAATAAAATCAAATGGTTAATCTCTTCTAGAGTAACCAATGCAAGGTTTCCAGAGGAAACAGGTGAAGCTCACACCTAAGCAATGATTTTAAAATCCTGGATAATAGACAGGAAAGAACTCACTTTCCCATCTGTAGGGCAACAGCAAAGGAATGTGCAAGAAAACACAAAAGTGTTAGAACACACAGTGCTGTACCAAAACCCATACCATAGTTTTCTTCTTACTGTATATGTTATACTGAAGAATACTAGTACAGTATAGGAGGATACGTGCCGGCCGGCACACACCATAACTAGCTTTAAAGTATACTACTTAACAGCTATAAGGCGGCAGAACTCTGGTTCAAATGCATGTGCCGGCCGGCAGCAACTGCCGGCTGGCAACAGCCAATGTCGGCCGGCAATGGCTGCTAGCAGGCAACTACACAAGGTAGTACCCAGCTGCCGGCCACACTCTTGGTGACCGGCAGACAAGGGCTGACATTAGCCGGCCGGCAAAGGTACAAGACCGATGCCAGCCGGCAGCAAAAGAACCAGAGGACTACACCTGCCCGGCTGCCGGCCTCATAGGCCGGCAGCCGGGTCGGATACAGCACTAGAAGAAAAATAGAATGGATGCCGGGATAAGAGTGTACACTACCTCCAAGCTCGGCAATCCAATAGAGTGCATATAAGGAAGGGGAGAATCTAATTCAGGCTTCCTGACCAATGCCGTCTGGCTCTCCAGGCAGACATGGATGAGGGACCAAGGGAGGTCCGGGCAGCACTCAAAATATAAGACCCTTGCCGAGCTGCCGGCCGGCAAGGGGCTGAGTCAATTCCACATCCTAACCTATACTAGGTCCAGATGTAAAACGACGTACAGTACTGTAATGGCTAGGCCATTACGGAGATAGAGGGGGAAGGGACAAAGAGGGTCCTACCAACCTTGCTTTAGTGACGGATCACCCGCAGCCAAGAAACTTATCTTAACCTAAGGGAGATCTAAGGGGGGAGGCCAGCAATACTTGCCAGCTCCCAGAGCACCAAAGCAAGGAAGGTGTTGCTACTCCCAGGGAAAGAAACTTATCCTCCCCCGAGGACGGCAACAAGGACTAGTCTGGTAGATCACAAAAGAAGGAATCATATCCACAGAAACCTTCGGTAGTGACCTAAGGAGGCTAAGCCACCTTTGTCTGTGTCAGGCCAGCGAGGGAGACTCTACCCCAAGCCAGACAAACACAGACTCAGACTAAAAAACTCTGTTGTTCTGTCCCTCTTTGAACCAGACTTACTGGAACAGGAAGGTACAGTAACACCCCAGTATAGTTTTATCGAAAATTAATTAGGAAAAAACCACTTAGGGATAAGCCCAAGGCTTAAACAGAGGGAAAGGGATTGCATACCTTCTCCGAAGAAAAGAAAGCAACCGGGGAGTATGAGAAAGTATACTAAGGCTCCATAAGCAACTTAGCCTAGGCACCAAGAGAATCGATTACCTAAATCACCGAAACTCACTCGTATACTATCTTGGAAATATTCCACACAATCTTAAATGTATAAAACATAGCCTAAAGCTTCAATAAAATTTTTATTACACTCGGAAAAACCAAAATCATGCATGAAGTACTAGGACCAAACGACTAGGCTACATGGCCTAGCGTAGGCCAGAATGGCGAATACTTCGCCAAAATAATACTAAGCACGAAAGGAAATCCTATGTAATGCTAAATAGCTAAAATTTATTAAAGCAAAACAACCGGGAATGTCGCTCTGACTAACTAAACTTATACCTAGCGAGCGACAGCGTCCATGACGCCTCCGGTAGGCTACGGCTCTTGTATCAAAGATTAATCCTATTAATCACTCAAAAATTTACCAAGAGCCTACATTTATACATAAAAGACATTATACTCAACTTATCAGAGGCCGACGAAGACGGAGAAGCCATGAAAAGTAGAATAAATCCAAGATTTACGAGAAACACAGGAAAAAACACCGAGTTGTTAAGCTACGCAAAAAGGAAATAGATGGCGCCAGGATTGGCGCCAGGCACGCATACGAATCGGGAGATAGGGAGCCTTGGGAGCGGCTCCCCCTTTTTCTTTCCCGAATTCGTTTCTTGCCAATCGCCCCCTACGAGACGAAATCTCTGTTCGGGATGCAGATTGCCATGTGGCGTGTCAAGAATACGTCCTCTGATATGTCGCGATATCCCTTTCAGGAGGGATATTCGCTCCAGGAGTTAGAATTCTGGTACCTTAAGGTAAATTCTCTGGGAATATCGCCGTAGTTGTAATATACTCTAGGAAGCTACCCTATAGGAACTTCCATCAGGACGACATGGTTTGAGCCCAAATATATATATATATATATATATATATATATATATATATATATATATATATATATATATATATATATATATATATATGTATATATTTATATGTGTGTGTGTATGTGTGTGTTTACCTGCATATAGATCTATATATTGACATTCACATACATGTACTATCATTTTTGTAGGAACACTAATGTTACGTTTGCAAGATAAAACATCCGTGAGCAAGAAAAATTGCATCAGTTTTTCTTATAAAACTCCTGTGGAGCCGAGTAGCAAACAAAGAATTGAGTTCATTCAACGTTAATTTCTTCTCTCAGTCATGAAACTACGAACTGAATATATTCTAATAAGATTTTGACCACTATTTGAAAAATGAGTGAACTCTATATAAGAAAAAGGAGAAAAATTATTGCGTTATAGCCTAGCGGCAGCAAAAGCTGCCAATAAAAATGCTTTTCTCAATGATGGCCTTTGAAAAAAAATGGGAGAGATATTTCATGGATAACACACAAAAAAGAAACCTCTTGATCACGGAAACACAACAATAATGTTTTGAAATGATTGTAAATTTCATATAGAAAATACCTTTCTTTACAACTTAAATGTAGTACTCTTTTCACCCATCATTACTTATTCACACTCTAAGCTCAACTGACAGCATTAGGTCAGTTGGAGGGTAATGTGGCCCGGTCAACAGCAAGAATGAACTTGTTTCAATATGCTCATGAGGTAAGACAAGGCTGTAAGACATACAGACGATTCTGAACACTTCAGAATATAGTGGCAGCTTACCTTATTTTGTGATTCAGATATAACAAAGTACTTTAGGACAAAACAAGTAAAAGACTTCAAGGTAAAATTATTTGAAGACATTTGGAGAACAAAAGGAGTAGAATAATTTTTCAACATTACTTGTGTGTTCCTTTATGCTTATCTATCTGTCTGTGTCTTAGGCTGTCTGTACTGCCGAAGTGAGACATCCAATCTCTTTCACCTTTGTTTGTTTCTGCTAATATAATGAAGTTTTACTTCCAACTAAAAGAAAAAGGAAAAATTAATATAAAAATAAATATAATACAGTACTTGAATATAAAAAGGTTCTAATATAGGTCTGATATAGTAAAATATCAAAGAAATGATAAGTTATCATAAATAATAGTAACCTTAACATTGATTGTATCAATAAAAATGACAATATAGACAACTTTTGCAAAAGTTACTGAAAGGAAAGTAATTTTATTCTTTCCATTTAATTCATTAGGAATAATAAATTCAGATTTTATTTGTTTTCCTTCAATACATTTAGAGTTTTAACTCCACAGTTTTTTGCCCTAAAATCTTACCTCATCTTTTTGTGTTCCTTCTCCTCTCATCAGAAGTTGACTCAATGGGTCTGACTGGCGCCAGTCTAACATATCAGTTTCTTTCTTGTCCAACAGATGACAGTGATAAACATCCCTGTGCACCAGTCAGTCAGTCAGTCAGTCAGCCAGTCAGTCTATGTTCAGTTCTACCAGTTCATCTGATCTGTAAAAAGGAAATAGCATCAACATACGAGTGCATTACAAATTTTAAGTGCTATACAAAAGATAAAATGTCTGCAACAGAAATCTTGTTGTGATAAATCTTCACTCTGATCTTCTATTGCAAAACAAAATGGATCATGTAAATTAATAAGAATGTGTAGTAGCTGAGCATATCTATTCATTATTATGTATTATTAAAGGCATAATATAAGTTCATGGAAAAGGATATACTTGTGATAAATATAATTTTGTATTGGCCAAATTGTCCGATAAAAAAGGGTAAAATAAAGGAATCTCAGAAAAGTATCTATATACAGTAGAGAAAGATGACTCTAGAGAAGGTCTAATGTGAGGAGTGACTGAGTCTGGTAATTACAGCCATCAATCCGAGATAAGCTTTGAAAACATGTCTTGATGCTGCTCCTCGATATCATATTCTGGTTCTGGAATGGGGATAAGGTCCGAGAATTCCTTAAGAGAAACTCTCTACTCAGATGCTGGCTGGAGGCAGTGTCCAAACTCCAAAATAAAAGAACGAGGTGAGGAGAGCTGCTACACAAAGAGTATGTCGGGTACCCTTTTCCAACAGACCTCGTTTGGAGCTTCCCTTGTCAATCCGGGCCTTTGACATTCTAGCTCAGGTCTTTGCGAGGAAGGACTCAATGAGTGCAGGGACATATTCAGATGACCTCTCAGTAGAGGGCTGATGCAAGCACCATTAAAGGAGAGGGAGGAATTTCCGAAGAGAAGCTCGTTTCCTAATCATTTCCCTACAAACCTACAATAAACACACAAAAATGATTATATTTGAAAACAGAATTGTCAAACGTCTCTTTCAAAATCGTCAATAATAAATCAGTGATACAAATGCAATGCCTTAAAACTATTATAAGGAGGTAATTTTTACATTTATTATTTAAAGGCAATAGTAGATTGCCCGAAACTCCAGAAACAATGTTTACTTCTATTTGTGAAAACTAATGACAGCAAAGAAGCATACCTCTACCCTTGATCCATTAGTTGGCATCCTTAACTTGTTTGCTGATCAAATGCAAAGCTCTAATGGTACTCACCTGAAGATTGTGATCAAACAGGAGATGGGGTGAGTTCTTTTCAGTTCTGATCAATCAAGAGGATATAATCACCTAAGTAGATTCCAGATGATTTGCTGGGAAGAAGATGTCCTCGTCTTGCTTCTCAAGGAGACTAGATTACTCTTCTTTGATTATGTGAATCTGTAATTAAATGAAGCTGATATTAAAAACTTCTCATGAAGTATAAAAAAGAGCAATTGAAAGAACGGATCATCAAAACGGATCATATCTTTCAGTTTTCACATTATATTTATGATAGAACAATGTTCAAAAGGAAAAATTTCATATTCATTTCAATAATCTTTAGAAATTTACATTTAAAAGGACTGTCAAGGACTGTCCGGAATCAAATGGCTTCTTCATTCCCAGTCTTATCATTAGTGAATTTGTCGCAAGAACATAAAAGGAGAAATATTAGTTGTGCATCAACCAAATAATCCAGCAATAAATCTTGAGGAAAATGTAGAAGGTGAAGAGAGAAGGCTCTGTACAAAGAAGAGGGAGATGACTCTAGAGAAGGACAAAGTTAAGGAATGGCTGTGTCTGGTACTCACCGATATCGATCCGAGATGAGAAGTGAAGGAATTAATACTTTGAGAGATGACCTGCTTTTCCCTGAGGTCAGACTCTATTTCCAGAATGCAGATAATGTCTGTTGTTTAGGTACATTGCCTCCTGGCCCATCCAGCCATACACAAGCTTCTACTCCTCCCTATTTGAAGATAATGAAGCTCATCCAATATTTATCCTGAAAACATAATAATCATGAACAAAATATTTGTGGAAAAAATATATGTTAAATGCATCTTGCTTAGTGGCTGTAGACAAATCAGTTAAGCAGAATCCAAATAATGGAACTATTGAAAATAGGTAATTTTCAGAGTTATTTTCTAAAGACAAAAGTTGAATTTTTGAAAACCGTAAGTTAATCTTCACTTCTAATTATGATTCAGAAACAACAACTAAATTTAGGACAAAACAGATATAATACATCAAGTTGCAGTTATTTGTAGATATTTGGAAAATAAGAGGAATAGAATCCTTGTTCATAGTTACTTATATGTTCCTCTCTGCATGTCTGTCTGTCTGTCTGTGCTGCAGAGGTGAGACTTCTAATTTCTTTCAATTTTATTTGTGATGATATAATAAAAAAAAATACGTTCTATTTCCAAGAAAAAATATAAGAGGAAAAATTAATATCAAATTAAATACAAACAAGTACTGTGGTATGAAAAGGTTCTAACATAGTTCTAATAATATAGATTTTCGAAGAAATATTATTTATCATGAATAATAGTACTGTGGTATAAAAAAGGGTTCTAACATTGTTCATATGTAATATATTCTTAAAGAAATATCATGATAGTAATGATGACAATAATGATAAGGTAGAAAACTTTTGCAAAAGTTACCCAAAGGAAAGTAACCTGACCTATTCCATTCAATTTAATAAGAACAATAACTGCGGATATTTTTCTTCCCTTCAATTCATTTATAGTAGAAACTCCAAAGTCTTTTGGTTAAAATCTTACTTCATCTTTTTGTCTCTTCTGCAAAGTCTCTCTTAGTTCTGTTGGTCCTTCTCCTCTTATCAGAAGTTGACTCAATGGGTCTGACTGACTCTGGTCTAACATATCAGTTTCTTTCGTTAGGAGCAGTAACTACAAATCTTACATTTTTATTCAATTGATTAAAAGAAGTAACTCCTTATCATACCCGTTTGATACAATTCATTAAGAATAGTAACTCAAAATTATAACCCGGAAAATCTCACCTCATCTTATTATGCTTTTCTCCAATGTCAGCTTCAGTTCTGCCTTCCTTCATTTACTGATAAGAATTTCACTTCATGGGTCTGACGGACGCTGGCCTAACATGTCAGCTTCTCTTAGGTCCAACAGATGAGGAACTGTATCTCTCTGCATCAGTCAGCCAGTCAGTCAGTCAGTCAGTCTTCGGTTCTATCAGTTCATCTGATCTGCAATAGGAAACAGCATCAACATATGAGGCCATTACAAAGATCAAGTGTTTTACAAAAGATCAAATCTTTGCAATAAAAAGATTAGTGTGATAACCCTTTACTTGGATCCTTAATTGCAAAACTAAATAGATTTACTATGATAATATGATTCCTTAGCAGCAAAACTGGTCCATTTTAACATGTACATCCAAAGAAAAAGTTATACTTTTTGATAAGTTTACTTTAATGTTCAAACTAATCAAATACAGAACAAAGAACTCACCTGTCTGAAATAGTTTAAGATCCCTTTTTCTCATTTCTTTTTTGTTGCATGATATGAGTCCTTTGAAGGACTTAGGTAAGAATTATGTCTTCATTTACCTCCAGAGAGAGAGAGAGAGAGAGAGAGAGAGAGAGAGGGAGAGAGAGAGAGAGAGAGAGAGAGAGAGAGAGAGAGAGAGAGAGAGAGAGAGAGAGAGAGAACTTCTTGCTGAAGAGCTTATGCTTACAGATTCCGTCCAGAGCTTTGAGGGAAGATTAGGGACATATCAGAAGACATTATCAATGTAGGCTAATATTGAAAAATATAATGTTAAAGGTGATGAAAACCACATTTGTTTCATTCAGAGATTTATTTTTGATGATTTCCACTGTTACTTATTACTTACCATCACCTCTAATATCATCAGTAAGACTTGATTGTCATGAATAGATGTTAAACAATTTTTAAGGTAAATCTTAGTACATTCAAGTCTTGCAGGATTTTACTAAGAATATGCCAAGATATAATTCATACACTACTTTGTCAATTCAAAAAGAAAAAAAAAAGTTGCATTGAAATGATTAAACAAAAGCAAAGTTCTGAGAATAGATATAAGTGAATAGAACAAACAGGAGAATGAATATAACAATAAACATAATAATAAAAGTTTCCTAAAAATAGGTTTTTATGAAAAGACGTTGAACTTTCCCTAACATTTGTTATTGTCAAGTAGATGTCTGAGACAGGATTAAACAAACACAAACACCCCCCCCCCCCCACACACACACACACACACACACATATATATATATATATATATACATATATATATATATATATATATATATATATATATATATATATATGTATATATATATATATATATATATATATATATATATATATATATATATATATATATATATATATATATATATATATATATATATATATATATATATATAATAATCTGTATATCAGGAAAAGCCATATACAGAATTACAATAGAGGTACAGTGATGTTACATTTATGACATCAGTAAGAAAGATAAGATATGCAATATTATCGGTGATGGAGTACAAACATCAATTAGCAGGTTGATCCCAGAGTTCAAAGGTCTGGGTAATAAAATCATAGTAGCATTATTGCTTAATAATAATGATGATAACAGCAGGACTTCCAGACAGCAAAGATACAATATAATAAAACA
>NW_027172127.1:12500-17500 GCF_036898095.1 Palaemon carinicauda | reverse complement strand
CGTTGGGTCCCAGATGCCTCTGTATTCCTTAAAACTGTTCCAAAGAGAAGAAAAGAAAAGAAAGAAATTGTTATTGGATTTGATTGGGAATTTTATTATCAAGTTCATGATGATGATGATGATGATGATGATGATGATGATGACGAAAACGGAAAGTAAAAAAAGAATAATTTCGTAGAATATGGAAATTAATGTAAACGAAATATTAGAAATAAAAATCGGGACTTTTTGATGTTTAGCCGACTTATTATGAGTCTAATTGTGACAATGATGATAATGATGATACTGACAATATAAAATATATTGTTTACAAGACTCAAGTTGATTATTATACTAAAGTTATGAGTTCTCTCTCTCTCTCTCTCTCTCTCTCTCTCTCTCTCTCTCTCTCTCTCTCTCTCTCTCTCTTTATTAGTAGGCCTATACATGTGTGTATGTGCATATGTTTGTATGAATGATCATGTACCATTGTATTGTCATAAAGATATTTGATTATTATATGTATCTTGTAATATTCAAAATAACTGTAAAATAATGATAACTTACTGGGCTTATAGCATTCCACTTTTCCAACTGGGGTTGTAGCTTAGCAAGTAATAATAATAATAATAATAATAATAATAATAATAATAATAATAATAATAATAATAATAATAAATGATAGTGAAATGAATATTCAGAATGAATGGATATAATAATGAGATGGAAATTGCTATAAATAACAACTCTCTCTCTCTCTCTCTCTCTCTCTCTCTCTCTCTCTCTCTCTCTCTCTCTCTCTCTCTCTCTCTCTCTCTCTAACTATATATATATATATATATATATATATATATATATATATATATATATATATATATATATATATATATATTCTAAATTACAATAACTAATAGTGAAAAAGCAAAAGCCAAATCTGAAAGAAATATAAATTTTGAAACCAGGCCTATAGTGAATACAGTATATTTATCCTGGCTCATCACCTGCTGCCGAAAAGTTTGAAATGTTAGTGAGAGAGAGAGAGAGAGAGAGAGAGAGAGAGAGAGAGAGAGAGAGAGAGAGAGAGAGAGAGAGAGAGAGATCGTAAAACACCTATGAAAAACAGGAAGAAGTATAAAAAGAAGAAGCAAACTCACCAAAGAACACCATTTCTACATCCGGTGGATTCCTTTGCCTTAAGATCCATCTCTCTGACTAAGGCTTCGTCATTTGGTCGTTCTTCTTTTGGGAACTGGATGTAGTGTCTCACCCTGACTCCCTTCAAGGAGGCGAGGAGTCTGAGGATGACCTTAGGGCTCCTCGTCCTCCCCAGGGAACACAGAGGAAACCACATTGACCCGAACGATCTGTTGGGAAGAAGAAAGAAAGTAAGAAAATGGGATGAAATGGAAGGAAATGAAAAGAAGAAGAAAGGAAATGATGTCACCTACATTTATTCATTATTTTATGCTTTTATTGTTATCTTGTTTTGTTCAGATGAACATTCAGACACATACACGCACACGAACAAACACGCACACACGCACAGACCCACGCAAGTGGACAAACACAGCATTGCAATTGTTTATATATACTTATATTTCATGACCCAAAATATCATGTAAAATTTGAATAAAAGTAAATACTTAAATTGATAATACTTTTTATTACATTTTTCATTATTGATGTTAATTTATATATTTTATGATCAGTTTACTTAATGCTCAAAGAAAATAGACCTATGTTCATTCCAAAAATAGATATGGATATATGTAGGCCTATTGTAACAATTGAAAAAGTGTAGAAATAAATAAAAATCTTTTCCATTTCTATAATTATCTTTTTTTTTTTTTTAGATTTCTCAATATTGCGTTTACTTTATGTTCTAAGAAAATAGGCCTATGTCCAGTCCAAAATAGATATGGATGTATGTAGGCCTATTGAGAGTACCCTTTCACACACATACAAACACACACACACACACACACTCTCTTAAGGAATGACGTCTCCTCACCTCCTTGCATCCTGTGGTTGCAATGTCCGAAGGATGTCCCCAACCTTCTCGATGTCTTCTTCCTTGACGTCCTTGACAAAGACAAAGACACCTGGATCCTTCTCCAAGAAAGGGATGGGGCGACTGACGCTGCTGACGTCGTTGACACTGAAGCAAATAACTGAAAGAGAAAGAAGAAGAAAAAGAATAAGAAGAAGAAGAAGAATAAGAGGAAGAAGAAGAAGAAGAAGAAGAAGAAAAACGTTGAGAAAAATGATAATAAAAAACTGAACATTTTCTCTGTGTTTCTTTCTTAAGATTCTAAAGGAAAAGATCAAATGGGAATAATAATAACAACGAATTTAGAGGCAAAAGAACTAAACACAGTAGAGCAATATGTCTGCCATTGTCTCTTTGAGGTTGCGTTAGTGTGTGTGCGTTTGCGTGTGTGCGTTTGCGTGTGCGTGCGGGAGTTAATGTGTGTGTGTGCGTGTGTGTGTGTGCACGTGAGCATTGTAGGGCTCGCATAAGGTATGACATCAGTCTCCTCATGAAACCCTCACATTATGCACTGTCTAAATCACATCAGCCAATAAAAACTCAGTTTCATTTTATTGTCAAAATATAATTGGCTCAGAGAAACCTTTTCACATTCCTTTTGCTGATTGGTTCTCCCGTTCGGATAACTCCGCCCACATCCTTGTAGAGAACCAATCAGCGAAGGAAGGAGGCGGAGTCAGGAGGAGCCGTATTTGACTATGACTGGTGCCGATATTTGTTTCCTATTCATTACAATCACGATCACTATTATTCCTTTCCATCACTATTAACTAAATCAACACCATTAAAATGAGACATTTCCTTTTGATATATGGAAGGAAAGAAATTAAAACTTAACATTGAAAGCTTTTATATGAAATTAAAATCAGATTAAAACAAAATTTTCCTTTTTGTGAAAAAAACCACCTGATTTAGACCTCTGAATATAATGTTTTACATCTATACAGTAATAATGATGATGATAATGATGTTAACAATGATATTGATAATGATAACAACGATATTAACAATGAATGACAGGATGAGGGAAAGGAGGCGAGGTATTATAATGTCACTCAGAGGAAATAAACAGAGAAAATTCTTACCTAAATCTTCAATCTCTTTTGTCTTTTCCAAAGATCGACAGAAGGCGTCGAGACTGGGTTGGTCTGGAAGAGTCACTTGAAGGTTCCTAATATTTGGAGGGATTTGGAACGTTGGGTCCCAGATGCCTCTGTATTCCTTACAACTGTTCCAAAGAGAAGAAAAGAAAAGAAAGAAAATAGTTATTGGATTTGATTGGGAATTTTATTATCAAGTTGATGATGATGATGATGATGATGATGATGATGAAAACGAAAAGTAAAAAAAGAATAATTTCGTAGAATATGGAAATTAATGTAAACGAAATATTAGAAATAAAAATCGGGACTTTTGATGTTTAGCCGACTTATTATGAGTCTAATTGTGACAATGATGATAATGATGATACTGACAATATAAAATATATTGTTTACAAGACTCAAGATGATTGTTATACTAAAGTTATGAGTTCTTTCTCTCTCTCTCTCTCTCTCTCTCTCTCTCTCTCTCTCTCTCTCTCTCTCTCTCTCTCTCTCTCTTTATTAGTAGGCCTATACATGTGTGCATGTGCATATGTTTGTATGAATGATCATGTACCAGTGTATTGTTATAAAGATATTTGACTATTATATGTATATTGCAATATTCAAAATAACTGTAAAATAATGATAACTTACTCATTTGTGAGTAGATTCTTGATTGACTCTCTCTCTTCTACGGTCGGCTCTGAATCTCCTCTGATATGTTTCCTTAGATATATTACTGATGGGTTGATATGATGCCGGCAGAGTTGCCTTTGCAGTTCAACTAACCCATCAGTGTCAAAAAGGGATATTGTGATTTTAATTCTCTCTCTGTTTGGGAGAGGGGGATCTGTGGCTCTAAGGAGGGCAATGTACGCATCAATTGTATAATTTTGAATTGTGGTGTCCCAATCAAACAACTTGAACCTCTGTGCTATCCATCTTGCAGAAGAATGATCACATTTGATATTCTTCAAGACTCTTAGTACAGAAAGTTTGTCGTTCACTCCCCGACCTTACTAGGAGTTCCAGTGCCTCAATCTTGGCATCATCTGACACCTTCATCTCGTCTCCGTCACCCACATGGAATAGGCTGATCATATGTATCATCATATTTTGATATTTGTGAAGGTTTTCAGGGAGACTCCCTCCAAGAAGCTTTTTAAAGATCTTTTTAACTCTGGCTGTGTTTACTGATTGGTACCAGGATTGGTTTGTCAATTTCATAGGGAAAAACAGAGCTGCCATGGATTCCATTATCCCTTTATGTGGGAAACTGTAATGAAAGGAGCCTTGGGAAGTGGTCACTTTCTTCAGGAAGGCGCCAGTTAGCTCTTCGGCTGGCAATTTCATATGATAACAGAACTTGGACAAATATTTGATGGTGGATTTTGGAATATTGATTTCATTATTTTGTAATGCTTTGAATGATTCACAACATAGTTTTTCAATAACCTGATGAACTCTATCATTTAATACACTTAGTGGTAAGTGAGCTGTGAGCGGGTTTTTCGCCAAACGCTCCTTCAATTTTGATAGAGACAAAAGGTGAAATTGCCAGTAGAGCTCAGCTTCAGTGGTGATGTTGCTTATAACCTCTGGTTTATACATCCACAGAACTGTTAAAAGAGCGAGATTTAAGGGTAGTCCCCACACTTCATGCATAGTGTGCTTTGTTTTCCTCAGATACTGCAACAATTCCTCTAATGATTGCAAGGGAGAACTGCCTGACCCCAATACTGCATAATACTTGCATACAAACTCTTCTCTCTTCTCCTTTGGAATTCCCTCAAGACTAATTGTAGACACAGTTGTGTAATCGGATTTCACTTGATTGTTGAATCTCTCCTCAAATTCAGGTCTGGTTGTCACAATAACACTAAGTT
>NW_027172127.1:5000-7500 GCF_036898095.1 Palaemon carinicauda | reverse complement strand
CTAGGTTGATGTGGGTAAGGGTTAGGTTGGGTAGGGAATGTTGGGCGTTTGTCAGTGCGTTTGTGCCTGGTAGTGAGAAAAGTGAAGAAGAGCGGAATGAGTTCTGGAATGAATTAACTAGGTGTGTAGAAGGACTGGGTAGAAGGAATTAAGTAGTTATCATGGGTGACTTAAATGCTAAGAGTGGGCGCTGGAGAGGTAGGAGGTGTCGCTGGGAAGTATGGCGTACCAGGTGAAAATGAGAGTGGTGAGAGACTGGTAGATATGTGTGTTGAACAAGAGATGGTAATAAGTGCTAGCTTTTTCAAAAAGAAAGATAAAAACAAGTATACATGGGTAAGAGTGGCAAATGGAAGAGTAGTAGAAAGGGCATTAATGGATTATGTGTTGATAACTAAAAGAATGTTTGTAAGATTGGAAGACGTGCACGTGTTTAGGGGTATGGCTAACGGTATGTCTGATAATTTTTTGGTGGAAGGAAAATTAGTTGTAGCAAAAGAGTGAGGGAATAGAGTAGGTGGATGTAAAAGGGAGCTAGTGATGGTTGAAAAGCTATTAAAACTAGAGGTAAAAAATAAATATCAAGAAAAGTTGAAAATGGCATTTGACGAAGTGAGAGTAAAAGAAACTGATACGAAACGTCGGCGCTAATGAATGGATGAAAGACAGAACGCGTCTCCCTACTCCAATATATATATATATATATATATATATATATATATATATATATATATATATATATATATATATATATATGTATATATATATTAGCCCAGCGGCATAGTAAGAAATATGAAACCAATTGTTCAAATTGTTCTAAAAGCACCAAAATTGGCACACATGTGGATTAATACATTCTGAACAATTTTGGATATGGAGGCATTCAAGATTCTCCCCGTAGCACATTTGGCGGCCATTTTTCAAAATGGCCGCTATTTACCGTTAGCGTCATTGAATATGTACCATAATTTGTCTTTTTGTGGATGCTAAAGGGGATAAGTGTGCTAGAGGTGATAAGTATTGTACAATTACACATACTTCTGTGCTTACCAAATAATTTGGCTACCATTTCACAAGAAAATGAATTTTACTTTGCAGCGGCAGCGTTGGTGGCAGTGACGGCGGCTGCAGTAATAGTATAGTGTTGATAGTCATGGTGCTTGTAGTAGTAACTTGTGGTAACATGGTGGTGTTTTGTGTCTTTGCAGGTGAGGCCGCAGCAGCACCACCTTACATCAGAGACGGGTTGTTCCAGACTGCAGCCATGGCAAAGAAGTTCCAACTGGTCGATACTTTTGAGCAACGTACTCCCACAACACCTCCTGAGACAAACTGGAAGCTGTGTCTTGTATGTCAAGAGGAGACAACAGAGTCACTTGTCTGCCCAGTACTGTCTAAACGCCGAGACCCTGGGAGTGGATACACGACAATGGCCGCAAACTTGGTCAAATTTGATGAACTCGGAGAACTGCCAAGAACTGTTCAGTTACAGAGACTAGATGAAGGACAAGGTGTTGAGGTGACAATGGTTGCCCACCAGGCCAAGTGGCATAAAACATGTATGCTCAAATACAATAACACAATGCTACGAAGAGCAGAGAAGAGACGCATCGCAAGCAGCTCAGCATTTGATAGTACTGACAATGTCCAGGCCAAGCGCGCCAGAACACACTCTTCAGAAGCCACTACCAGCGGCACCTCCTGCTTTTTCTGTGGAAAGTCTGGCACAGAGACCCTACATGAAGTAACAACCTTCCAGGTGGACACACGCGTACGGAAGTGTGCAGCGCAAGTTGGGGACAATGAACTCATAGCCAGGCTCAGCATGGGTGATATGGTGGCTCTGGAGGCCAAGTACCATTCCAAGTGTTTGTTGGCTCTTTACTATCGTGCAAAGACCACTGTAGAAGCCGAGCAGAAAACTGACCATGAAGGTGTAATGTCAAGAATCGTACTGGCTGAACTGGTCCTGTATATCGAGGAAACCCACCTAGAAGAGGGCACCACCCCAGTCTTCAGACTCCCAGAACTTGTAAAGCTATACACAACAAGAATGGAACAGCTCGGGGTTGTTTTGTGCCAGAAAGTTAATAGCACAAGGCTGAAAGAGCGCCTGTTAGCCCAGATACCAGGCCTGAGATCCCACAGCAAAGGCCGAGATGTTTTACTAGCGTTTGATGAAGACATTGGTGAAGCGCTAGGCAAAGCCTGCGAGCAAGACTGTGACACTGAGGCAGTTCACCTTGCGCGTGCTGCACAGATAGTTCGTCGATATATGTTTGAAGACACTTACCAATTCCGTGGATCATTCCCGGGCGGCTGTCAGGAGGACTCTGTGCCAAACGTACTAGTTGCAATGGTAAATATGGTGCTGGATGGCCCCACCATCAAGAATCAAAGGCCATTCCTCTTCAACACAAGCAGCTCTTTCCATTGCGCAGCTTCTCAAGTTCAACAGTGTCAAGCAAAGTCGGAAGCAGGGAGCAACCAAGACACAGGA
>NW_027172126.1:70000-72500 GCF_036898095.1 Palaemon carinicauda | reverse complement strand
TTTTGTGTGGGTTTTTTTTTTCGGTGTTGTTGGTGGAGGTGTTTTGAGAAATTTATATTTTTTTTATGTTTTTTTTTTTAGTGGTTTTCCTGTGGTCTTGTATATTTACTATATATTTGTATGTATGTATGTATGTATGTATGTGTATATATATATATATATATATATATTTAAATGTATGTGTTTATTTTCTATCTATGTGCATATACTTTATATATGAATGGTTCATATAAATACACACGCATATATATATATATATATATATATACACGTACTTCTACCTAGACCATGAATCAAACGCATTATTGTATATATATATATATATATATACACGTACTTCTACCTAGACCATGAATCGAACGCAATATTGTATGTATGTATATATACAGTATATATATATATATATATATAAGTGTGTTGGTGTGGGTGTACATATATACATACTTAAAACCTACCAGGAATACCTAATACTTAGTTGCTAAAATAAACACAGGGAAAATTAAAGTACTGAGTAAATCCTAACTAGTCTCGTCTTTGACTTCTTCAAGAGAAGACAAAAACGAAACGTCAGGATTTACTCATTTATTCTCTCTCTCTCTCTCTCTCTCTCTCTCTCTCTCTCTCTCTCTAGGAGTAGATGATATTTCAAAGTGTTCCAAGCATAAGAAAAATGACAGTTTTACAAACAATGCCTGTTTCATTACTCCGTTGCAATCCTTCCGTAATGGATTTCGGTGGGTGATATCAAACTGTAATTGGACCCCTGGAGATTTTGTCTTGGGCCAAAACAAGATTATTTTTTGAGCTGTGCCTTTGTTTTTTTCATCTATGGTCTTTGGTTTGTTTCAATGGGTGTTTTTTTTTTTAATCTTAGGCTTTTGTTTGTTTCATTGGGACTTTTTTATCTTTAGGTTTTTTTTGTTTCAAAAGGTCTATTTCATCTTTAGGATTGTGTTTGTTTTAAAAGATCTTATTTATCTTTAGGCTTTTGTTTCAATAGGTCTTTTTTATCTTTAGGCTTCTGTTTGTTACAAAAGGTCTTTTTTATCTTTAGGCTTTTGTTTCAATAGGTCTTTTTTATCTTTAGGCTTCTGTTTGTTACAAAAGGACTTTTTCATCTTGAGGCTTTTGTTTGTTTCAATGGGTCTTTTTCATCTTTAGGCTTTTGTTTGCTTCAATGGGTCTTTTTTATCTTTAGGCTTTCATTTGTTTCAAAAGGTCTTTTTTATCTTTAAGCTTTTGTTTATTACAAAAGGTCTTATTTTATCCTTAGGGTTTTGTTTGCTTCAATAGGTCTTTTTTTATCTTTATGGTTTTGTTGCTTTCAAAGGGTCGTTTTTTATTTTTAGGCTTTTGTTTGTTTCAAAAGGTCTTTTTTATCTCTACGCTTTAGTTCGTTTCAAAAGGTCTTTTTTATTTTTAGGCTTTTGTTTGTTTTAAAAGGTCTTTTTTTATCTCTTGGCTTTTGTTTGTTTCAAAAGGTCTTCTTTTATCTTTAGGCTTTTATTTTATTCAAAAGGTCTTTTTTATCTTTTATATTTTTTATATTTTATATCCCTAAATATGAAGTTTATAAATGAGGTAGAGAGAAATAGAGAAAGAAATTTGGACATTTTTAGTTGGCAATGCAACGCAATAGGTCTCTCTCTCTCTCTCTCTCTCTCTCTCTCTCTCTCTCTCTCTCTCTTATTTAATCACAATGGCAATCCACAGTTGATCTAAAAGAGATTTTGTCGTACTTTCAATTATTTTGTTTACTTGTATTTCCGGTCCGTATTGTACCTTTTTTTTTATTATTATTATTATTATTATTATTTTGAGTACGTATATTTTTTATCAATACTTTTAACACTTTTATATTATGTTTAGTTTCTCTGTGTACTTGATGCTATGTATTATCCTTAACATGGATATTAATACCCAATGTATAAATTGGAAATAAAGAATTAATAATAATAATAATAATAATAATAATAATAATAATAATTTTTATTTGTTACTCGATGATTGATGTGTTTAAGTAATTGAATATTGAAAATGATTTTGATAAGATTAAACAAAACAATGAAAACAAGTTTGCTAAGAGTAAACAGTATGAATAAAAAAGTGAAAACAAAGGCTCTGTGGGTTCCAATATCGGGATGTCATTACTTTAATGGATGAGGTGAGAGAGAGAGAGAGAGAGAGAGAGAGAGAGAGAGAGAGAGAGAGGGGGGGGGGATTAGATTAGGAAATATAATTTTAAGTCCTGACAAGTTTTGTGATACTTTTTCTGTCCTCTGAAGAAATATCATGAAACCAATCAGTATTTAATCTTATATTTCATATATATATATATATATATATATATATATAAAAGTATACAATCAAAACCGATTGAAATTGAAAAGAAAATTGACCTGTTTCCGCCTAATCATCCATCTCCCTCTTCCCCCTATTAATATCCTACCCCCTACCCTATCAATACCCTACCCCCTACCCTTATCAATATTGTACCCCC
>NW_027172126.1:57500-62500 GCF_036898095.1 Palaemon carinicauda | reverse complement strand
AAAAAAAACTTGGGATCACTCCAAAATCAAACCATTGTTCTCTAGTCTTGGGTAATGCCATAGCCTCTGTGCCATGGCCTTCCACTGTCTTGGGTTAGAGTTCTCTTGCTTGAGGGTACACTCGGGCACAACATTCTATCGAATTTCTCTTCTTATTTTGTTAAACTTTTTATAGTTTATATAGGAAATATTTATTTTAATGTTGTTGCTTTTTATAAGTATTTTATTTTTCTTTGTTTCCTTTCCTGACTAGGCTATTTTACCTGTTGGAACCCTTGGTCTTATAGCATCCTGCTTTTCCAACTAGGGTTGGCAAGTAATAATAATAATAATAATAATAATAATAATAATAATAATAATAATAATAATAATAATAATAATAATAACAATAGTAAAAAATATCAGGGGAAAGATTCAATGTATTTTTTACCGAATTTTACCATTATTTTTCTTCTTGAGATTGGTTCGTTTAATTCTCAAGTTTACGTTCGTTAGGAAACTAGGGTGGATGTTTTTATATACAGTTTTAGGTGGTTGAAACTATTGGATACTTGTGATAGGTGATATAGTAGATATATGTATATATTTTTTTGTGTGTATATATATATATATATATACAGTACATATATATATATATACAGTACACACACACATATATATATATATATATACAGTACACACACACACATATATATATATATACAGTACACACACATATACATATATATATATATATATAATTATACACCTGTATATTCTTTTTACTAACAAATCTCTTTACCCTATTATTCATTTTTATAATTATGATCATCGATTTTACATTGAAATGAATACCCAAACTATAAATCTTTCCTCCCCTCTTCTCCTCTTTCTCTCTTTCTCACCTCGCTTCCGAAAACCCCCTTGCAATAAAGCATAACAACGAGAGACTTAAGGCATCTGGAAGATGAAAATCCCCCAGGCATGACATTCCCGTTTTCTATTCGCTACATCCAAAGATGGAAATAAAACAGAAAACGGGGATCAACTCTCGGCCTCCCAAGAAGCGTGAAATGTCAAGTGTCGCTCTGGGATTATCATTTATCCAGCGAACCGTATCACGAGACTGTATGATACGTGTCGCAGTTTGTTTTTCTTCATATTTTATCTTGGTTCTCTCCTCTCAAGGGGTCGGTGCTGTGGGTACATCTATGTATGTGCAGTGGTTGTTCGATGTTTGATGTCGGTGAGAAGGGTCTTTTAGTTTGCGCTTGATATTGTGCTAACAAGGGTTCGATAGATGAGCAACATCAGTAAGGAGAAGGGCTTTTGTTTGTTTCTGCTGTATTCCGTAACAGAGGGTGGTTCCATAGAAAAGCAACGTGGGTCACTGTCATATTCATCTTTTAACGGCTGAATCATAGATGAACTCCCTGTGCAGTAGACCTTAACCAGCATTTGTCGAATTAGACACCCTGAAAAAGGTCTCATTGGCAGTTCAAACTCCTATGTTTCTAACAGGTCTCTGATTCACTGTATCATGACCTATTATGTTTATTACTCTCTACATGACCAAACCACCTTGTAATATTTCGAGCCAAACTTTAGGTACATTCTCCTTATGAGATCTCAGAAGTTTCTGATTTTTTTTTTCTATTTTCATCAATATCCACTTTGCAATTCCATAGTGGAGAGTTGGTTCAACTGTATTTTCATAAATTCTACATTAACAAATCCAAGTATCTTTGTAGTCATTGAAAAACAACCTTAAAATCCACACTGTAATTCCATAAGGGAAAGTTGGTTCAACAGTATTTTTAAATCACTACAAACATTCACACATCCTCGATATCCACACCGCAATTCCATAAAGGAGACTTGGTCCAACAGTATTTTAAATCACTCTACAACTATTCACACATCCTCAAAATCCACACTGCAGTTCCTTAATGGAGAGTTGGTTTAAAGGTTTAAAGGCCGCTCATGAATGGCAGAGGCAAGGGACAGTGACATTACCCTATCAAGCAGGACAATGCCCTAGAGACTGACCATATTACATGTGATCAGCGCCCAAGCCCCCTCTCCACCCAAGCTAGGACCAAGGAGGGCCAGGCAGTGGCTGCTGATGACTCAATAGATAGACCTATAGGCTTCCCCAAACCCCCCCCCCCATCTTTAACTCACAAGGATGGTGAAGTTGCAGCGACCAAAGAAACTAACGAGTTTTAGCTGGACTCGAAACCCAGGCGATTATCAGTCAGGGACGTTACCACATCGGCCACCACAACCCTACAGTATTTTTAAATCACGACATTCACACATCCTAACATAACACATGTGGTTGCACCAGCCAGGTTTTATATGAGCATTAGCCCCTCTAAAGGCTCCTCTCTGAAAATATGAAAGGAATAAGACATCAGCCTGGGACTCTTAAAGGTAAGAGGAACTGAGGCAGGCTTCCAGAGCGTGAATACTTTATACCGAAAGTCGGTAGGTGCTTTTAAAACATAAGGTGGCAGTATGATGGAAACTGTGCTGGGAGAAAAAGGGTATGAAGTATTCAAAAGCAGAATGAAGTGGGGTGAAAGAGGTGTTTCTTTTATGAATATTAATATTAGTATCGTTGTTGAGAGAGAGAGAGAGAGAGAGAGAGAGAGAGAGAGAGAGAGAGAGAGGGCAAAGGATATTCTTCAATAAATATAAAGATTTAAATATATTTCTGATTTTTTGTTTATTGTTGTTATCTAAGGGCTGTCCATAGTTGATTATAGTTTGTTATAATGTATTGTTTATTTTAAGGTTACATTAGAGAGAGGGAAGAAGTAACATTATTGTATTAATTTTTATTATTATTATTATTATTATTATTATTATTATTATTATTATTATTATTATTAGCTAAGCTACAACCGTGGTTGGAAAAGCAGGATGTTATAAGTTCCAGGGATCCAAAAGGGAAAATATCCCCGTGAGGAAAGGAAATAAGGAAACATAGAAAAGCGCGAAAGCGTGCTTGAATGCACGCTTAAGCAAAAGAACTCTAACCCTTGACAATAGAAGACCATGGTACAGAGGCTATGGCACTACCCAAGACTAAGAGAAAAGGGGTTTGATTAAGAGCGTTGTGGAAAAATAAGGTGAGAAGAGTATATTGAAAGATTTTTAATAATTTCAAATTGAACAGATATATTTGGAAGGAGTATATGTGAACTGTAATATTGTTAGGTAGGGTCATAGAGTCAGCAGGGAGTGCAAATAAAATTAAAAACCGTAAGAAGATTAAAATGAGTGAGTGGTTTGGTTAGGAAGTGAAAACTGTAATATTGAAAAAGAAATATTTGTAATGTAATTGAATAGCATAATAGAAGGTCGTTGATAGGTTTATAAAATTCATAAAAATAATAGAGAGAGAGAGAGAGAGAGAGAGAGAGAGAGAGAGAGAGAGAGAGAGTACGTAATTGATTTTTACAATGAATATATAATTTGGTTTTAAACTTCAATAAAATTACCATTGTTATGTAGATATAATTGGAAAAAATCAATCGGTTCTCTTACAACGATTCATTATCATTGAACTGTGCATATTAAATAAGCTTAATATCTCTGTAAACTAAAGTATTTAAGAATTGTGTTGCTGTAAAAATGTATTTGGAAAACCCAGGCCTACTTGGCTGAGGATTAGGAAGCGTAAAGTAAGTGATGAATAGAGAAGTATTCATTTAAAATTTCAAGATAGAGACGACTGGGGAAATCTAACTGAAGACCTTTGCGTTTATAGGCGTGGGAGATGATGATGATGAAAAATATAGTTCAGTAATGGTTGCTTTCCATTAGTCTCGATACATTATTATTTTATTTATTTGTTAATATATTCGTCATAAAATGTAGTAAAATTTTTGGACTTACTTTGATGCTGCAAAGGCAAATCATTCTGCTTTTCATTTTATTACTTTGCAATATATGACATCTCATTCCGAGTCGATCTTTTGTTCTGTTGAATTGTACATTGTTGTTGTTGTTGTTGATGTTGTTGTTGTTGTTGTTGTTGTTGTTGTTGTTGTTGTTGTTGTTGTTGTTGTTGTTGTTGTTGTTGTTGTTGTTGTTTTTTTTTTTTTTTTTTTTTGTTGTTTTTTTTTTTTTTTTTTTTTTATCACCCAGTGACATTTATAACCCTATTGAATTGTACATAGTTTTTGTATTCTTTATTACCCAGTTTCATTTATAAACCTATTAAATTGTACATAGTTTTTGTATTCTTTATTACCCAGTTTCATTTATAAACCTATTAAATTGTACAGAGTTTTTGTATTCTGTATCACCCAGTGACATGTATAACCCTATTGAATTGTACTTAGTTTTTGTATCCTCTATCACCCAGTGACATTAAACCTACTGCTCTGAACAGGAATCCTATTTCAGACGGGATTACTTATTGAATCCGAACCTTGGCACAAGGTGTGTTTGTTTAATAGTTGGGGATTACCGTTAGAGATTTGACGGAGAGCTGGATTTATTACGTGTTGAACGGTGTGGCGTAGATGGGGATTTCTCCTGGGCCAAAGGATTTACCAAAGGTCGTTGTGTTTTGGAGGAGAGGATTTGTAGGATTTACGATAGGTTTGAGACTTGTGTTTGTGAGACGGTGGATTTATGTTTTTCAAGTGTTTGTTTTTGCTAGAGGATTTATCAGAAGTCAAAGGGGTTTAGTATAAGTACAAAGGTTGTTTTTAAGGAAATGGCATTTCTTGAAGACCAAGGGATTACAAATGAGATTTTTTTTTTAACTACAAGAAATAAAAAGGTACAGCTGGACGCAGGAATTCCTAGTACATCTCACCGCCCTCTCCATACACTATCGGTTTGGCTACTCGCCGTGAAGTAATGGTGTGACAGGGTACATTTTTTTGGAGCGAGGTGTGCCAAGAACTCCTGTATCCAACCGTATATCTTAGGTATTAATTGTACGATAGAAATATCTGCTAAAAGTCAGACACTTAAATGTTGATTTTTATAACTGTGAA
>NW_027172126.1:27500-52500 GCF_036898095.1 Palaemon carinicauda | reverse complement strand
TTTTAATATTTTTAATATTTATATTATTGATATTGATATTGACAAGGATAATGACAATGACAATGACAATAGTAATATTGAGCTAGGCAAATGTAGTTTATACAGTATTCGAGATTTTAGGTCTTGAGTCTTATTCCTTTAGAGTTATTTATGCAAGGGCAAAATTTTTTTTTTTATATATAGTTTAGTTGTACATGAAGAAGTTCTGTTTTAGTTATACATGAGCAGACTATTTTTAGTAGAGTTATACATTACCAGATTATTTTTAGCTGAGCATTAGATTAACAAATAATTTTGGTTTGGTTATACATAAACAGATTTTTTTTTAATTTAGTATTAGATGAACAAATAATTCTGGTTTAGTTTTACGCGAACAGATGCTTTTTAGTTTATTCATGCACTGTTACAAAATAATTATACATTAATAGATTCTTTAATATCATTATACTTGAGCAGATTCTTAAATATTATTATACATTAACAGATTCTTAGATATCATTATACTTGGGCAGAGATTCTTCAATATCATTATACTTGTACAGATTCTTAACTATATATTTAGATACTGACTGCTGAAATAAGAGCTTTAGTATTGTGTTGTTTGATTAGATTTATGTTGAAATCAAAATAAAATTATGTATATTTTGATTATTAGAATAGTTGAATCCTGTATAGTGATATTGTTTCCAATAATATTTAGGATTTTCAATTGTAATTAATTGATTTAGGTTTAAATTATTTTAATTAATTTATTTATTTAATTATTCCTTTACATTTTATCTGCAATTCAAAGCTTCTTAAAAATTGTTAACAAATATATTTCCATCATAAGTAAATTAAGGAATAAAGATAAGACGAATAGACATATACCTAGAGAGAGAGAGAGAGAGAGAGAGAGAGAGAGAGAGAGACTTCAAAAATTTTGAACAAATAAAAAAAAATATTTCCATTGATGAATAAAGATGAACGATTAGACATGTACCCAGTTGAAGAGTCAATACCAACGAGAGAGAGAGAGAGAGAGAGAGAGAGAGAGAGAGAGAGTATCAATTTTCTCTCACACCAAAATATATTTCCTCGCTGAAGTCTGGGGCGAAAAAAAAGATCCTATTGTTTCCTCAGAAAATCCCCAAGTCAGCTCCAACCCTGTATTTTGTGTCCCCGCTGCGTTGTTTATAAGCGAATGAACGTCTTCGGAGCGTTCCTTGGAAGCAAATGAATACCTCCTTATGCAAATAAATGCCGTTTGCCTTCGTCGGAGAATGACACCTTAAGTCTTCGCCGGAATCCAATATGCCTGAAGCCAATGTACTGAAATTTATGAAAAGTAGTTACCGGAAGAATTTTATTTATTTGTTTATTTTAATAATTCTTTTTTTATTGGTAGATAAATATGAAGGGAATTTCATTGAAGAATTTGTATTGAAGATTCAGTGAATATTTTATTTTGGTGTGTTTCTGAGATTGGGTTTTTATTATGGAAAGATCGCTTACCGTGTAAAAAGAAAATAAATGAATGGTCTGGTGATTATCAAGCTCTTGAGCCTTTTTTTTTTTTGTTAAAAGGTAAGGCGACCTTTTAATGTCTAGGTGTCTACTCGTACACACGCACCACACACACCCATATATATATATATATATATATCTATATATATATATATATATATACACAGTATATATATATAAAATATATATATATATATATATACATATATATATACATATATATATACAGTATATATATATATATATATACTGTGTATATATATATTATATATATAATATGTGTGTGTTTGTGCGTGTTTGCAATTTTTTTTCTTATTTGTGTATGTACTTATAATATGAGAAATCCAACTCTTGAATTATAATAAATAGGCTATTTGATCATGAACTGGAAGTCTTAAGAGATTGTTGACATCAATTTTGCTGATTAAAACAACATCACCCTTTTTCAATTTAGAGAAATATGTTTTTGGCATCATTGGTGTCCTATCTGCCCCCCCCCCCCCCATAGCTATTGTACTCGTAGGAGGTCAATTCTGTGTACTATAGACATTACCTGCTGAGTCCTTGCTGTTATGTCTGAACCCCCTTCCCGTTTTCAATCTTGTAATACAACGCTGTTCCCGTTTTCTTTTATCTAATTCACCTCTATTCCCGTTTTCTTTCTTCTAATTCACCTCTGACCGTTTTCTTTACCAATATGCCATCAATCCAACATGATTTTAATCATGACTTAGTGCAATTTTGTAATTATCCTGTGTTGCACCCGGACGCCGAAGGGCCTCCCTGGCCCCTTAAATCTAACAATACTGGCATTGTATTTACTTCTCACCGCCAGAACGAATGTTGGGACGTGTTGGGACCAACAGTCGTGGAGTAACCTTAGAGGAAGGTGTTGAGCCTTGGACTGTGTACGAAGTCAGACTCACAGCTGATACGATGGACAATACATCCGCCATCTTCTTTCAGATTAAAGGTAAAGTTCTAATGATTTATATCTATTAATAATTTCTTGTTATGTATTATATATTTATCCACTGATATACTTACTAGGTTGGTTAATCATATTGATTTATGATGAATATAATTTCAGAGATCGTCACGGATTCGCCAGCTCCTGTGGTCCGGGCTGAGGAAGTGACTCTGGTCTTGCTGGTCCTTATACTTTGGATTGTTGCCATTATCCTTTTCGTACACAGGTAAGGATAACATGGGACTCTGGTCTTTCTGGTCCTTATACTTTGGTTCGTTGCCATTATCCTTTTCGGGTTCGTTACCATTATCCTTTTCGTACACGGGTGAGCATAACACGGACTCTGGTCTTGCTGGTCCTTATACTTTGGTTCGTTGCCATTATCCTTTTCGGGTTCGTTACCATTATCCTTTTCGTACACGGGTGAGCATAACACGGGACTCTGGTCTTGCTGGTCCTTATACTGTGGATCGTCGCCATTATCCTTTTCGTACACAGGTGAGCATAACACGGGACTCTGGTCTTGCTGGTCCTTATACTTTGGTTCGTTGCCATTATCCTTTTCGGGTTCGTTACCATTATCCTTTTCGTACACGGGTGAGCATAACACGGGACTCTGGTCTTTCTGGTCCTTATACTTTGGTTCGTTGCCATTATCCTTTTCGGGTTCGTTACCATTATCCTTTTCGTACACGGGTGAGCATAACACGGGACTCTGGTCTTGCTGGTCCTTATACTTTGGTTCGTTGCCATTATCCTTTTCGTACACAGGTGAGCATAACACGGGACTCTGGTCTTGCTGGTCCTTATACTGTGGATCGTCGCCATTATCCTTTTCGTACACAGGTGAGCATAACACGGGACTCTGGTCTTGCTGGTCCTTATACTTTGGTTCGTTGCCATTATCCTTTTCGGGTTCGTTACCATTATCCTTTTCGTACACGGGTGAGCATAACACGGGACTCTGGTCTTGCTGGTCCTTATACTTTGGTTCGTTGCCATTATCCTTTTCGGGTTCGTTACCATTATCCTTTTCGTACACAGGTGAGCATAACACGGGACTCTGGTCTTGCTGGTCCTTATACTTTGGTTCGTTGCCATTATCCTTTTCGGGTTCGTTACCATTATCCTTTTCGTACACGGGTGAGCATAACACGGGACTCTGGTCTTGCTGGTCCTTATACTTTGGATCGTTACCATTATCCTTTTCGTACACAGGTGAGCATAACACGGGACTCTGGTCTTGCTGGTCCTTATACTTTGGATTGTTGCCATTATCCTTTTCGTACACAGGTAAGGATAACATGGGACTCTGGTCTTTCTGGTCCTTATACTTTGGTTCGTTGCCATTATCCTTTTCGGGTTCGTTACCATTATCCTTTTCGTACACGGGTGAGCATAACACAGGACTCTGGTCTTGCTGGTCCTTATACTTTGGTTCGTTGCCATTATCCTTTTCGGGTTCGTTACCATTATCCTTTTCGTACACGGGTGAGCATAACACGGGACTCTGGTCTTTCTGGTCCTTATACTTTGGTTCGTTGCCATTATCCTTTTCGGGTTCGTTACCATTATCCTTTTCGTACACGGGTGAGCATAACACGGGACTCTGGTCTTGCTGGTCCTTATACTTTGGTTCGTTGCCATTATCCTTTTCGTACACAGGTGAGCATAACACGGGACTCTGGTCTTGCTGGTCCTTATACTTTGGTTCGTTGCCATTATCCTTTTCGGGTTCGTTACCATTATCCTTTTCGTACACGGGTGAGCATAACACGGGACTCTGGTCTTGCTGGTCCTTATACTTTGGATCGTTGCCATTATCCTTTTCGTACACAGGTGAGCATAACACGGGACTCTGGTCTTGCTGGTCCTTATACTTTGGTTCGTTGCCATTATCCTTTTCGGGTTCGTTACCATTATCCTTTTCGTACACGGGTGAGCATAACACGGGACTCTGGTCTTTCTGGTCCTTATACTTTGGTTCGTTGCCATTATCCTTTTCGGGTTCGTTACCATTATCCTTTTCGTACACGGGTGAGCATAACACGGGACTCTGGTCTTGCTGGTCCTTATACTTTGGTTCGTTGCCATTATCCTTTTCGTACACAGGTGAGCATAACACGGGACTCTGGTCTTGCTGGTCCTTATACTTTGGTTCGTTGCCATTATCCTTTTCGGGTTCGTTACCATTATCCTTTTCGTACACGGGTGAGCATAACACGGGACTCTGGTCTTTCTGGTCCTTATACTTTGGTTCGTTGCCATTATCCTTTTCGGGTTCGTTACCATTATCCTTTTCGTACACGGGTGAGCATAACACGGGACTCTGGTCTTTCTGGTCCTTATACTTTGGTTCGTTGCCATTATCCTTTTCGGGTTCGTTACCATTATCCTTTTCGTACACGGGTGAGCATAACACGGGACTCTGGTCTTGCTGGTCCTTATACTTTGGTTCGTTGCCATTATCCTTTTCGTACACAGGTGAGCATAACACGGGACTCTGGTCTTGCTGGTCCTTATACTTTGGTTCGTTGCCATTATCCTTTTCGTACACAGGTGAGCATAACACGGGACTCTGGTCTTTCTGGTCCTTATACTTTGGTTCGTTGCCATTATCCTTTTCGGGTTCGTTACCATTATCCTTTTCGTACACGGGTGAGCATAACACGGGACTCTGGTCTTTCTGGTCCTTATACTTTGGTTCGTTGCCATTATCCTTTTCGGGTTCGTTACCATTATCCTTTTCGTACACGGGTGAGCATAACACGGGACTCTGGTCTTGCTGGTCCTTATACTTTGGTTCGTTGCCATTATCCTTTTCGTACACAGGTGAGCATAACACGGGACTCTGGTCTTGCTGGTCCTTATACTGTGGATCGTCGCCATTATCCTTTTCGTACACAGGTGAGCATAACACGGGACTCTGGTCTTGCTGGTCCTTATACTTTGGTTCGTTGCCATTATCCTTTTCGGGTTCGTTACCATTATCCTTTTCGTACACGGGTGAGCATAACACGGGACTCTGGTCTTTCTGGTCCTTATACTTTGGTTCGTTGCCATTATCCTTTTCGGGTTCGTTACCATTATCCTTTTCGTACACGGGTGAGCATAACACGGGACTCTGGTCTTTCTGGTCCTTATACTTTGGTTCGTTGCCATTATCCTTTTCGGGTTCGTTACCATTATCCTTTTCGTACACGGGTGAGCATAACACGGGACTCTGGTCTTGCTGGTCCTTATACTTTGGTTCGTTGCCATTATCCTTTTCGTACACAGGTGAGCATAACACGGGACTCTGGTCTTGCTGGTCCTTATACTGTGGATCGTGGCCATTATCCTTTTCGTACACAGGTGAGCATAAGACGGGACTCTGGTCTCGCTGGTCCTTATACTTTGGATCGTGGCCATTATCCTTTTCGTACACAGGTGAGCATAACACGGGACTCTGGTCTTGCTGGTCCTTATACTTTGGGTGGTCGCCATTATCCTTTTCGTACACAGGTGAGCATAACATGGGACTCTGGTCCTGCTGGTCCTTATACTTTGGGTGGTCGCCATTATCCTTTTCGTACACAGGTGAGCATAAGACGGGACTCTGGTCCTGCTGGTCCTTATACTTTGGGTGGTCGCCATTATCCTTTTCGTACACAGGTGAGCATAACACGGGACTCTGGTCTTGCTGGTCCTTATACTTTGGGTGGTCGCCATTATCCTTTTCGTACACAGGTGAGCATAACACGGGACTCTGGTCTTGCTGGTCCTTATACTTTGGTTCGTTGCCATTATCCTTTTCGGGTTCGTTACCATTATCCTTTTCGTACACGGGTGAGCATAACACGGGACTCTGGTCTTGCTGGTCCTTATACTTTGGATTGTTGCCATTATCCTTTTCGTACACAGGTGAGCATAACACGGGACTCTGGTCTTTCTGGTCCTTATACTTTGGTTCGTTGCCATTATCCTTTTCGGGTTCGTTACCATTATCCTTTTCGTACACGGGTGAGCATAACACGGGACTCTGGTCTTGCTGGTCCTTATACTTTGGATTGTTGCCATTATCCTTTTCGTACACAGGTGAGCATAACACGGGACTCTGGTCTTGCTGGTCCTTATACTTTGGTTCGTTACCATTATCCTTTTCGTACACGGGTGAGCATAACACGGGACTCTGGTCTTGCTGGTCCTTATACTTTAGTTCGTTGCCATTATCCTTTTCGGGTTCGTTACCATTATCCTTTTCGTACACGGGTGAGCATAACACGGGACTCTGGTCTTTCTGGTCCTTATACTTTGGTTCGTTGCCATTATCCTTTTCGGGTTCGTTACCATTATCCTTTTCGTACACGGGTGAGCATAACACGGGACTCTGGTCTTGCTGGTCCTTATACTTTGGATTGTTGCCATTATCCTTTTCGTACACAGGTGAGCATAACACGGGACTCTGGTCTTTCTGGTCCTTATACTTTGGTTCGTTGCCATTATCCTTTTCGGGTTCGTTACCATTATCCTTTTCGTACACGGGTGAGCATAACACGGGACTCTGGTCTTGCTGGTCCTTATACTTTGGATCGTCGCCATTATCCTTTTCGTACACAGGTGAGCATAACACGGGACTCTGGTCTTGCTGGTCCTTATACTGTGGATCGTCGCCATTATCCTTTTCGTACACAGGTGAGCATAACACGGGACTCTGGTCTTGCTGGTCCTTATACTTTGGTTCGTTGCCATTATCCTTTTCGTACACAGGTGAGCATAACACGGGACTCTGGTCTTGCTGGTCCTTATACTGTGGATCGTCGCCATTATCCTTTTCGTACACAGGTGAGCATAACACGGGACTCTGGTCTTGCTGGTCCTTATACTTTGGGTGGTCGCCATTATCCTTTTCGTACACAGGTGAGCATAACACGGGACTCTGGTCTTGCTGGTCCTTATACTTTGGATCGTGGCCATTATCCTTTTCGTACACAGGTAAGGATAACATGGGACTCTGGTCTTTCTGGTCCTTATACTTTGGATCGTTGCCATTATCCTTTTCGTACACAGGTGAGCATAACATGGGACTCTGGTCTTGCTGGTCCTTATACTTTGGATCGTTGCCATTATCCTTTTCGTACACAGGTAAGGATAACATGGGACTCTGGTCTTTCTGGTCCTTATACTTTGGATCGTCGCCATTATCCTTTTCGTACACAGGTGAGCATAACATGGGACTCTGGTCTTGCTGGTCCTTATACTTTGGATCGTTGCCATTATCCTTTTCGTACACAGGTAAGGATAACATTGGGACTCTGGTCTTTCTGGTCCTTATGCTTTGGTTCGTCGCCATTATCCTTTTCGTACACAGGTAAGGATAACATTGGGACTCTGGTCTTTCTGGTCCTTATGCTTTGGTTCGTCGCCATTATCCTTTTCGTACATAGGTGAGCATAACATGGGACTCTGGTCTTGCTGGTCCTTATACTTTGGATCGTCGCCATTATCCTTTTCGTACACAGGTAAGGATAACATGGGACTCTGGTCTTGCTGGTCCTTATACTTTGGATCGTCGCCATTATCCTTTTCGTACACAGGTAAGGATAACATGGGACTCTGGTCTTGCTGGTCCTTATACTTTGGATCGTCGCCATTATCCTTTTCGTACACAGGTAAGGATAACATGGGACTCTGGTCTTGCTGGTCCTTATACTTTGGATCGTCGCCATTATCCTTTTCGTACACAGGTAAGGATAACATGGGACTCTGGTCTTGCTGGTCCTTATACTTTGGATCGTCGCCATTATCCTTTTCGTACACGGGTGAGCATAACATGGGACTCTGGTCTTTCTGGTCCTTATACTTTGGATCGTCGCCATTATCCTTTTCGTACACGGGTGAGCATAACATGGGACTCTGGTCTTTCTGGTCCTTATACTTTGGATCGTCGCCATTATCCTTTTCGTACACAGGTGAGCATAACATGGGACTCTGGTCTTTCTGGTCCTTATACTTTGGATCGTCGCCATTATCCTTTTCGTACACAGGTGAGCATAACATGGGACTCTGGTCTTTCTGGTCCTTATACTTTGGATCGTCGCCATTATCCTTTTCGTACACAGGTAAGGATAACATGGGACTCTGGTCTTTCTGGTCCTTATACTTTGGATCGTCGCCATTATCCTTTTCGTACACAGGTAAGGATAACATGGGACTCTGGTCTTTCTGGTCCTTATGCTTTGGATCGTCGCCATTATCCTTTTCGTACACAGGTAAGGATAACATGGGACTCTGGTCTTTCTGGTCCTTATGCTTTGGTTCGTCGCCATTATCCTTTTCGTACACAGGTGAGCATAACATGGGACTCTGGTCTTTCTGGTCCTTATACTTTGGATCGTCGCCATTATCCTTTTCGTACACAGGTGAGCATAACATGGGACTCTGGTCTTGCTGGTCCTTATACTTTGGATCGTCGCCATTATCCTTTTCGTACACAGGTAAGGATAACATGGGACTCTGGTCTTGCTGGTCCTTATACTTTGGATCGTCGCCATTATCCTTTTCGTACACAGGTGAGGATAACATTGGGACTCTGGTCTTTCTGGTCCTTATACTTTGGATCGTCGCCATTATCCTTTTCGTACACAGGTGAGGATAACATTGGGACTCTGGTCTTTCTGGTCCTTATACTTTGGATCGTTGCCATTATCCTTTTCGTACACAGGTGAGGATAACATTGGGACTCTGGTCTTTCTGGTCCTTATACTTTGGATCGTTGCCATTATCCTTTTCGTACACAGGTGAGGATAACATTGGGACTCTGGTCTTTCTGGTCCTTATACTTTGGATCGTTGCCATTATCCTTTTCGTACACAGGTGAGGATAACATTGGGACTCTGGTCTTTCTGGTCCTTATACTTTGGATCGTTGCCATTATCCTTTTCGTACACAGGTGAGGATAACATTGGGACTCTGGTCTTTCTGGTCCTTATACTTTGGATCGTTGCCATTATCCTTTTCGTACACAGGTGAGGATAACATTGGGACTCTGGTCTTTCTGGTCCTTATACTTTGGATCGTTGCCATTATCCTTTTCGTACACAGGTGAGGATAACATTGGGACTCTGGTCTTTCTGGTCCTTATACTTTGGATCGTTGCCATTATCCTTTTCGTACACAGGTGAGCATAACATTGGGACTCTGGTCTTTCTGGTCCTTATACTTTGGATCGTTGCCATTATCCTTTTCGTGCACAGGTGAGCATAACATTGGGACTCTGGTCTTTCTGGTCCTTATACTTTGGTTCGTTGCCATTATCCTTTTCGTGCACAGGTGAGCATAACATGGGACTCTGGTCTTTCTGGTCCTTATACTTTGGATCGTTGCCATTATCCTTTTCGTGCACAGGTGAGCATAACATGGGACTCTGGTCTTGCTGGTCCTTATACTTTGGTTCGTCGCCATTATCCTTTTCGTGCACAGGCGAGCATAACATGGGACTCTGGTCTTGCTGGTCCTTATACTTTGGATCGTTGCCATTATCCTTTTCGTGCACAGGCGAGCATAACATGGGGACTCTGGTCTTGCTGGTCCTTATACTTTGGATCGTCGCCATTATCCTTTTCGTGCACAGGCGAGCATAACATGGGGACTCTGGTCTTTCTGGTCCTTATACTTTGGATCGTCGCCATTATCCTTTTCGTACACAGGCAAGGATAACATTGGGACTCTGGTCTTTCTGGTCCTTATACTTTGGATCGTTGCCATTATCCTTTTCGTACACAGGTAAGGATAACATGGGACTCTGGTCTTGCTGGTCCTTATACTTTGGTTCGTCGCCATTATCCTTTTCGTACACAGGTAAGGATAACATGGGACTCTGGTCTTGCTGGTCCTTATACTTTGGTTCGTCGCCATTATCCTTTTCGTGCACAGGCGAGCATAACATGGAACTCTGGTCTTTCTGGTCCTTATACTTTGGATCGTCGCCATTATCCTTTTCGTACACAGGTGAGCATAACATTGGGACTCTGGTCTTTCTGGTCCTTATACTTTGGATCGTTGCCATTATCCTTTTCGTACACAGGTGAGCATAACATGGGACTCTGGTCTTGCTGGTCCTTATACTTTGGATCGTTGCCATTATCCTTTTCGTACACAGGTGAGCATAACATGGGACTCTGGTCTTGCTGGTCCTTATGCTTTGGATCGTTGCCATTATCCTTTTCGTACACAGGTGAGCATAACACGGGACTCTGGTCTTGCTGGTCCTTATACTTTGGTTCGTTGCCATTATCCTTTTCGTACACAGGTGAGCATAACACGGGACTCTGGTCTTGCTGGTCCTTATACTTTGGATCGTTGCCATTATCCTTTTCGTACACAGGTGAGCATAACACGGGACTCTGGTCTTGCTGGTCCTTATACTTTGGTTCGTTGCCATTATCCTTTTCGTACACAGGTGAGCATAACACGGGACTCTGGTCTTGCTGGTCCTTATACTTTGGATCGTTGCCATTATCCTTTTCGTACACAGGTGAGCATAACACGGGACTCTGGTCTTGCTGGTCCTTATACTTTGGATCGTTGCCATTATCCTTTTCGTACACAGGTGAGCATAACACGGGACTCTGGTCTTGCTGGTCCTTATACTTTGGATCGTTGCCATTATCCTTTTCGTACACAGGTGAGCATAACACGGGACTCTGGTCTTGCTGGTCCTTATACTTTGGATCGTCGCCATTATCCTTTTCGTACACAGGCAAGGATAACATTGGGACTCTGGTCTTTCTGGTCCTTATACTTTGGATCGTTGCCATTATCCTTTTCGTACACAGGTAAGGATAACATGGGACTCTGGTCTTGCTGGTCCTTATACTTTGGATCGTCGCCATTATCCTTTTCGTGCACAGGCGAGCATAACATGGAACTCTGGTCTTTCTGGTCCTTATACTTTGGATCGTTGCCATTATCCTTTTCGTACACAGGTGAGCATAACATTGGGACTCTGGTCTTTCTGGTCCTTATACTTTGGATCGTTGCCATTATCCTTTTCGTACACAGGTGAGCATAACATGGGACTCTGGTCTTGCTGGTCCTTATACTTTGGATCGTTGCCATTATCCTTTTCGTACACAGGTAAGGATAACATGGGACTCTGGTCTTTCTGGTCCTTATACTTTGGATCGTTGCCATTATCCTTTTCGTACACAGGTAAGGATAACATTGGGACTCTGGTCTTTCTGGTCCTTATACTTTGGTTCGTCGCCATTATCCTTTTCGTACACAGGTGAGCATAACATGGGACTCTGGTCCTGCTGGTCCTTATACTTTGGATCGTTGCCATTATCCTTTTCGTACACAGGTGAGCATAACATGGGACTCTGGTCCTGCTGGTCCTTATACTTTGGGTCGTTGCCATTATCCTTTTCGTGCACAGGTAAGGATAACATGGCGTATCTCAAAGAAGTTTTCATACATTATTGAGCCTGTGAAATCATGTATCGTAGTTGTATTTTCAAAATTATGAATCCAATTGTGAGTCCAATTTTTATTAATCCAATTATAAATCTTCTACAATTATCCAATTATGAATCATATTTTTATTAATCCAATTATACATCCCAGTTTTTATTAATCCAATTATATATCCCAGTTTTTATTAATCCAATTATATATCCCAGTTTTTATTAATCCAATTATAAATCTGTTTCATTAATCCAATTGTGAGAATAATTTTTATCAATCCAATTATAAATCTTCTACAATCATCCAATTATGAATCCAATTTTTATTAATCCATTTATAAATATTACATTAATCCAATTAGGGATCCAATTCTTATTATTCCAATTATGAATCCAATTTGTATTAATCCAAGTATCAATTTGTTACAATTATCCAACTATGAATCCAATTTTTATTAATCCAATTTTTATTAATCCAATTATAAATGTTATAATATTCCATTTATGAATCCAATTATAAATCTGTTATATTAATCCAGTTATGAATCCAATTTTTATTAATCCTATTATGAATTCAATTTGTATTATTAATCCAATTATAAATGTTATAATAATCCATTTATGAATCCAATTATAAATCTGTTATATTAATCCAGTTATGAATCCAATTTTTATTAATTCTATTATGAATTCAATTTGTATTATTAATCCAATTATGAATCCCCCACGACTCCAAACGATTATAATCTTATATTAATCCAATTATGAATTCAATTTGTATTATTAATCCAATTTTAAATCCCCCACGACTCCAAACGATTATAATCTTATATTAATCCAATTATGATTCTAGTTTTTATTAATTCAATTTTAAATCCCCCACGACTCCAAACGATTATAATCTTATATTAATCCAATTATGATTCTAGTTTTTATTAATCCAATTTTGAATCCCCTCACTACTCCAAACGATTATAATCTTATATTAATCCAATTGTGATTCTAGTTTTTATTAATCCAATTATGAATCCCCCACGACTCCAAACGATTATAATCTTATATTAATCCAATTATGATTCTAGTTTTTATTAATCCAATTTTAAATCCCCCCACGACTCCATATGAGTGATGTAATCCCCCCACTACTCCATATGAGTGATGTAATCCCCCCACTACTCCATATGAGTGATGTAATCCCCCCACTACTCCATATGAGTGATGTAATCCCCCCACGACTCCATATGAGTGATGTAATCCCCCCACTACTCCATATGAGTGATGTAATCCCCCCACTACTCCATATGAGTGATGTAATCCCCCCACTACTCCATATGAGTGATGTAATCCCCTATCTCATCTCTCCTCTCCAGATGGGGAAAGATCAGGATGCTGGAGCCCTACCAGCCTGAGTACAAGCCACTCAACCACTCCCCCGCCTGCCCACTGGCGCCCACAACGCCCACGCAGGGTCAGTCGCAGCAGAGGCCGCCCAATCTACGCCCGCTGCTGCCCCGGAAGAGTTCCTCCTTGTGTTTCACACCCTCGATGCTGAGATCGGTCAGTGGAGAGAGAGAGAGAGAGAGAGAGAGAGAGAGAGAGAGAGATTTTGTCATGCTAAAAGTCTGGTGTACTTTAAGCATCAAGAAGGGAGTGTTGCACCCACTTTTTAGCTTTCCCTAGCTGGTCCTTAACAAAATGGCTAGATAGGTGGGAATTGCGTTTTTTTTTTACAGGGCTAAACGTCCTGTTGGTGTGGCTGTTACTGGAGATTTTGGAACACGATATATATATATATATATATATATATATATATATATATATATATATATATATATATATATATTATATATATATATATATATATATGTATATATATATATATATATATATATATATATACACACACACACATACACACATATATATATATATACATACATATATATATAATATATATATATATATATATATATATATATATATATATATATATATATATCTGGGTATCTATATATACAAATGTATGAGAGAGAGAGAGAGAGAGAGAGAGAGAGAGAGAGAGAGATAGGAGAGAGAGAGAGAGAGAGAGAGAGAGAGAGAGAGAGAGAGATTGGGCGACCGTGTTTGTGTTGTGCCACCCTTCCTTACTGCTTCAAAATTTCCAATAATGTTAAAGCATAATAGGAAGTGACCTTAAGCCCAGTTCAATTTTCCTTCAAGCATCAAACATCTCTTATTAGAATTCGCATTTATTATTAAATTATTTAAAATTAATCGGAAGTCTTTGATGCTGGCAGTCAGGGATAGATTATTATTATTATCATCAGAATTTTGTTTTTGAATAAACATGTAAATTGAGATAATATATATCATAAGTATAATTACAAAATATCGTATGTGTTTATCACAAACAAATACTGAAATCATAACACCGAGTTTTTTTTATATATAAATAGAAAATATCCTTTGTGTTTATCACTGAAATACTAACAATGAGTTTTCTAAATATGAATACAACATATCCTTTGTGTTTATCATAAACAAATACTGAAATCGTAACGCTAAGTTTTATAATTATAATTAAAAAGATTTGCGTTTATCACAAATAAATACTGAAAACGTAACATCAATTTTATAAATATAATGACAAAATATGCTCTTTATCACAAACAAATACTGAAAATGTAACATTGAGTTTTATAAATATAACTACAAAATATGCTCTTTGTCACAAACAAATACTGAAAATGTAACATTGAGTTTTATAAATATAACTACAAAATATCCTTTGTGTTTATCACAAACAAACACTGATATCGTACATTAAATTTTATTATTATGATTACAAAATTCCTTCGTGTTTATCGCAAGCAAATACTGAAATCGTAATATTAAGTTTTATAAATATAATTTTAAAATATCCTTTGTGTTTATCGCAAGCAAATACTGAAATCCTAACATATATTTAGTTTCTATTCCCCATCAAAGAAAATGGATAAATATAAACAAAATAACGCTCATTACTCTGTTGTATTCAAGCCATTTATGAATAAATAACGCCCAATTGTCATCTGGAGCACTCGAGGTACAGTGAATCATAAACACATTGTTCTGACAACCTTTGGAGTCAATGAGATTTGAAAAGAGACGTTCAAAGAATTGGGAGTTTATCTACAAAGGGAACTTTGATGACATTGGATCTGATTCGATAATAATTGTAGGTTCACTGAAGTTATATTTTATATTTTTTTTCCCTTTGGGGAGGGAGAATTTAGTTATTTCTTTTCTTCCTATTTATAAGATATTGATTAACAATGAGTAGAAGAGACTCTTTAGCTGTGGTAAGCAGCTCTTCTAGAGGGGCACTCCAAAATCAAACCATTGTTCTCCATTCTTGGGTAGTGCCGTTGCCTCTGTTCCATGGCCTTCCATTGTCTTCGGGTAGAGTTCTCTTGCTTGAGGGTACACTAAGGCACAGGATTCTATCTTTTCTAATTTCCTTTCCTGACTGGGCTATTTTCCCGTTGAAGCCGTTGGGCTTGGGTTAGAGTTCTCTTGCTTAAGGGTACACTCAGGCACACCAGTCTGTCTGTTTCCTTATTTCTTATCTTCGCTGGGCTATTTTTCCCTGTTGGGGCCCTTGGGCTTAGGCTAGAGTTCTCTTGCTTGAGGGTACACTCAGGCACACTACTCTGTTTTCTTATTTCCTTTCCTCACTGGGCTATTTTTCCCAGTTGGAGCCCTTGGGCTTAGGCTATAGTTCTCTTTCTTGAGGGTACACTCAGGCACACTATTCTATCTGTTTTCTTATTTCCTTTCCTCACTGGGCTATTTTTTCCCTATTGGAACCCTTGGACTTATGGCATCCTGCTTTTTCAACTAGGGTTGTAACTTGGCAAGTAATAATAATGCTAAATATTTTCGTTGCATAGTTGTTTTAAAATCAGTTTGAAAATGACTTTGGAATGAAAATTATATTATTAGAAAACATAGTCTGGTAATTAAAAATAGTGATTTATATGAAAGGGATTTTTTTTTTAGTTTTTTAATTTTTTTTAAAGGCAATTTCCCTAAAAAGGAATAACTTAAACATTTAAATGTTAATGTTGAAAGTGTAGTAAACAGCGAAATTTTGTTGAAGAATTAATTCTAAGAAGGAGAGAGAGAGAGAGAGAGAGAGAGAAGAGAGAGAGAAGAGAGAGAGAGAGAGGAGAGAGAGAGAGAGAGAGAGAGAGAGAGAGTGTGTTCTTGTGAAAAGAACGTACAATTAAAAGAGATATAAATTGTACCTTTTGATATTTGGAGAGAGAGAGAGAGAGAGAGAGAGAGAGAGAGAGAGAGAGAGAGAGAGAGAGAGAGAGAGAGAGAGAGTTCTTGTGAAAAGAACGTACAATTTAAAGAGATATAAATTGTACCTTTTGATATTTGAGAGGAGAGAGAGAGAGAGAGAGAGAGAGAGAGAGAGAGAGAGAGAGAGAGAGAGAGAGAGAGAGAGAGAGAGAGAGAGTTCTCGTGAAAAGAACGTACAATTTAAAGAGATATAAATTGT
Source organism: Palaemon carinicauda (assembly GCF_036898095.1). Lineage (NCBI taxonomy): Eukaryota > Metazoa > Arthropoda > Malacostraca > Decapoda > Palaemonidae > Palaemon > Palaemon carinicauda. Next base: position 36,029 of record NW_027172126.1, on the reverse strand, counting down.
ACCTTTTGATATTTGAGAGAGAGAGAGAGAAGAGAGAGAGAGAGAGAGAGAGAGAGAGAGAGAGAGAGAGAGAGAGAGAGAGAGATGGCATTTCACTTCCTCTTGTTTGCCATTTATTAGAAACTCGGATATTGTCAATATCTGTAAATACGAACATACGAACTCATGACTTTTATAAAAACTTCCGGATTCTTGCGTTGCTGATTCATTTCTCTCTCTCTCTCTCTCTCTCTCCTCTCTCTCTCTCTCTCTCTCTCTCTCTCTCTCTCTCTCTCTCTCAAATATCAAAAGGAAGAAAAGCTTTCTTTTCAGACTATGATACGTTCTTTTCACTACTCTCTCTCTCTCTCTCTCTCTCTCTCTCTCTCTCTCTCTCTCTTCTCTCTCTCTCTCTCTCTCTCACCAAATATCAAAAGGTATAATTTCTTTTTTCATACTATAACACGTTCTTTTCACAAGACATTCTCTCTCTCTCTCTCTCTCTCTCTCTCTCTCTCTCTCTCTCTCTCTCTCTCTCCTCTCTCTCTCTCTCTCTCTCTCTCTCTCTCACCAAATATCAAAAGGTATAATTTCTTTTTTCATACTATAACACGTTCTTTTCACAAGATATTCTCTCTCTCTCTCTCTCTCCTCCTCTCTCTCTCTCTCTCTCTCTCTCTCTCTCTCTCTCTCTCTCTCTCTCTCTCTCTCTCTCACCAAATATCAAAAGGTATAATTTCTTTTTTCATACTATAACACGTTCTTTTCAAAAGACATTCTCTCTCTCTCTCTCTCTCTATCTCTCTCTCTCTCTCTCTCTCTCTCTCTCTCTCTCTCTCTCTCTCTCTCTCTCTCTCTCTCTCTCTCTCAATCGTAATTGGAACCTATTGTTCTCGACCTATCCTACTGGCTCTTAATGTTGACAAAAGACGATTTTACTCCGAACTATAGATATCTCCCATTCAGCATTGTCATGTTTTTCGAAGAAGCTGTGAAGGTAGATTAAAAAGTCTAAAAATACCAATATATCCATATTTTTATATGCTTTCTTAGCAAATATACGGTTTTTATTTTTCAATAAGATGCCTGCCATTTTTATAATTATCAAGTCTGTTTTTATTAAAGTGTTTTTATTTTTTTAAAGTATATCAACTGTTTTTTTTTAATTATTTAATTATTTTTTTTAAATCTTTAAGATATATTAAAAAGTTGTTTCTTGATAATTGGGGAAATTGAATCTCCTTGAATGAAACAATTTTATTTTTAGAAAATCATTTTTTTAATCATTTCATTATTTTTCATGAAAACATATCTTGAAATTAATTTAAAAAGTTTCTTTGTTTATTACAGGAATCAAATTTCCTTGGATTATTTTTTTTTTTTAGCAAATAGGGTTATATATATGATTAGATAACCGTTTTTAATTTTTTAATAATTTAATCATTCTTCACGAAACATTTTGAAAAATATTCTTTTCTTTATTAAAGGAATTTAATCTACTTTGAAAAAGGTTCTTGTATTTATTAAAGCAATATAATTTACTTTGAAAAGATTCTTTTCTTTATTAAAGCAATATAATCTACTTTGAAAAAGGTTTTTGTATTTATTAAAGCAATATAATCTACTTTGAAAAGATTCTTTTCCTTATTAAAGGAATTTAATCTACTTTGAAAAGACTCTTTTCTTTATTAAAGGAATTTAATCACCTTTGAAAAAGGTTTTTGTATTTATTAAAGCAATATAATCTACTTTCAAAATATTCTTTTCTTTATTAAAGGAATTTAATCTACTTTGAAAAAGGTTCTTGTATTTATTAAAGCAATATAATCTACTTTGAAAAGATTCTTTTCTTTATTAAAGCAATATAATCTACTTTGAAAAGATTCTTTTCTTTATTAAAGGAATTTAATCTACTTTGAAAAGATTCTTTTCTTTATTAAAGGAATTTAATCTACTTTGAAAAAGGTTCTTGTATTTATTAAAGCAATATAATTTACTTTGAAAAGATTCTTTTCTTTATTAAAGGAATTTAATCTACTTTGAAAAAGGTTCTTGTATTTATTAAAGCAATATAATCTACTTTGAAAAGATTCTTTTCCTTATTAAAGGAATTTAATCTACTTTGAAAAGACTCTTTTCTTTATTAAAGGAATTTAATCACCTTTGAAAAAGGTTTTTGTATTTATTAAAGCAATATAATCTACTTTGAAAAGACTCTTTTCTTTATTAAAGCAATATAATCTACTTTGAAAAGACTCTTTTCTTTATTAAAGGAATTTAATCTACTTTGAAAAAGGTTCTTGTATTTATTAAAGCAATATAATCTACTTTGAAAAGATTCTTTTCTTTATTAAAGGAATTTAATCACCTTTGAAAAAGGTTCTTGTATTTATTAAAGCAATATAATCTACTTTGAAAAGATTCTTTTCTTTATTAAAGGAATTTAATCACCTTTGAAAAAGGTTCTTGTATTTATTAAAGCAATATAATCTACTTTGAAAAGATTCTTTTCTTTATTAAAGGAATTTAATCACCTTTGAAAAAGGTTCTTGTATTTATTAAAGCAATATAATCTACTTTGAAAAGATTCTTTTCTTTATTAAAGGAATTTAATCTACTTTGAAAAGATTCTTTTCTTTATTAAAGGAATTTAATCTACTTTGAAAAAGGTTCTTGTATTTATTAAAGCAATATAATTTACTTTGAAAAGATTCTTTTCTTTATTAAAGGAATTTAATCACCTTTGAAAAAGGTTCTTGTATTTATTAAAGCAATATAATCTACTTTGAAAAGATTCTTTTCTTTATTAAAGGAATTTAATCACCTTTGAAAAAGGTTCTTGTATTTATTAAAGCAATATAATCTACTTTGAAAAGATTCTTTTCTTTATTAAAGGAATTTAATCTACTTTGAAAAGATTCTTTTCTTTATTAAAGGAATTTAATCTACTTTGAAAAGATTCTTTTCTTTATTAAAGGAATTTAATCTACTTTGAAAAAGGTTCTTGTATTTATTAAAGCAATATAATCTACTTTGAAAAGATTCTTTTCTTTATTAAAGGAATTTAATCTACTTTGAAAAGATTCTTTTCTTTATTAAAGGAATTTAATCTACTTTGAAAAAGGTTCTTGTATTTATTAAAGCAATATAATCTACTTTGAAAAGATTCTTTTCTTTATTAAAGGAATTTAATCTACTTTGAAAAGATTCTTTTCTTTATTAAAGGAATTTAATCTACTTTGAAAAAGGTTCTTGTATTTATTAAAGCAATATAATCTACTTTGAAAAGATTCTTTTCTTTATTAAAGGAATTTAATCTACTTTGAAAAGATTCTTTTCTTTATTAAAGGAATTTAATCTACTTTGAAAAAGGTTCTTGTATTTATTAAAGCAATATAATCTACTTTGAAAAGATTCTTTTCTTTATTAAAGGAATTTAATCTACTTTGAAAAGATTCTTTTCTTTATTAAAGGAATTTAATCTACTTTGAAAAAGGTTCTTGTATTTATTAAAGCAATATAATCTACTTTGAAAAGATTCTTTTCCTTATTAAAGGAATTTAATCTACTTTGAAAAGATTCTTTTCTTTATTAAAGGAATTTAATCTACTTTGAAAAAGGTTCTTGTATTTATTAAAGCAATATAATCTACTTTGAAAAGATTCTTTTCTTTATTAAAGGAATTTAATCTACTTTGAAAAGATTCTTTTCTTTATTAAAGGAATTTAATCTACTTTGAAAAAGGTTCTTGTATTTATTAAAGCAATATAATCTACTTTGAAAAGATTCTTTTCTTTATTAAAGGAATTTAATCTACTTTGAAAAGATTCTTTTCTTTATTAAAGCAATATAATCTACTTTGAAAAGATTCTTTTCTTTATTAAAGGAATTTAATCACCTTTGAAAAAGGTTCTTGTATTTATTAAAGGAATTAATCTATTTTGGAAAAAAATCTTTTATTTATTAAGGGAATATAATCTACTTTGGAAATGATTTTCGTCTTTATTAAAGGAATTTAACCTACTTTGAAAAAGATTCTTTTCTTTAGTAAAGGTATTTAATCTACTTGGAAAAATATTCATTTATTTATTAAAGGAATATAATCTATTTGAATAAAAGCAATTTTAGGTAAGGGGAGGTAGCAGGATAAATCTCAAAATTTCACGGTCTCAAATTTTTGTCTCTGAAGGCTTCAAAGTAAAAGAGAGTCAACTGTATTTTCAAATTTGAGGCTTACGATAGATTTTTGGAATAAATTTGTGAAACCAAAAAATGAAAACATCTGAAATGGAAGAAATATATGTTTGACGAAAACTTTCGCTCACTGAGCAGAAATAACGACCTCGTTTCTATCAAAGAAAAATCATTAAAAAAAAAAAAAAAAAAAAAAAAAAAAAAAAAAAAAAATTGGTCTTTAAAATCATCACAACATTTTGAGTTTCAGCATAAAAAATATATAATTGTTTTTTGTAGATTTGATGTATCCATTAGATATCAATTCGTGTCCTGGATTTAGTGTGTTATTGTATTAATATAACCCATTATTCATACACATTCAATCTACTATCCTTTTCTAAAAACGTAGAAGATTTTTTTAGGATATGTTATTTAAGGTAAATCAAAATGCTTTGGCAACCTATTGTTGACAGTGTATTAGTTACAAGTTTATCCGTCGCATTGATGGCGGCGCGGTTGTCGTTTAAGAGGACCAATGTGCTGACCTATGCGGTAAGGTCCCTGACCGGTGATCTCTAGACTGGGGTTCGAGTCCCGCTCAAACTTTTTAGTTTCTTTGGTCGCTGCAATCTCACTATCCTTGTGAACTAAGGATGGGGGGATTTGGAGGAGCTTATAGGTCCATCTATTGAATCATCACCAGCCATTGCCTGGCCCTCCTTGGTCCTAGCTTGGATGGAGAGGGGCTTTGGGCGCTGATCATATGTATATATGGTCAATCTCTAGGGCATTGTCCTGCTTGATAGGGCAATGTCACTGTCCCTTGCCTCTGCCATTCTTGAGCGGCCTTTAAAACTTTTAAACCTTTAAATCTTTAAACCTTCAAGACCTTTAAACCTTTAAACCTTTAAAATCTTAAAACCTTAAAACCTTTAAAACTTTATAAACAAATTACATACTAGGCAAATCTTGTGAGTGTTCTAAATAATCTAAAGCAATTCTTTTGACTGAACAGTTATTAATATTTTTATAATATGACATTAAAACCAAGACTCGAATATACTTGCACACGACATATATGATAAGTATTGATTAATATTTCATTTTATTATTATTTACAGTTAAATGTCAATTAATTGTAATTCTGAATTTCATTTTGTTTATGAGATGAAGAATTTTAACGTTATGTTTTCTTGTGTCATCTATCATCTTAATTTATCCGGAAACCATTGCAGTATTATCCGGTAACCCAAATAGCAGTATCCGTAATGTGGATGCATTTATTGGGATAGTATCTGGAAATCTTTATATATATATGTATATATATATATATATATATATATATATATATATATATATATATATATATATATATGTATATATATATATATATATATATATATATATATATATATATATATATATATATATATATATATTTATATATATATATATATCTATATATTTATATATATATATATATATATATATATATATATATTTATATATTTATATATATATTTATATATATATATATATATATATATATATATATATATTTATATATATATATATATATATATATATATATATATATATATATATATATTTATATATATATATATATATTTATATATTTATATATATATATATTTATATATTTATATATATATATATATATATTTATATATATATTTATATATATATACATATTTGTATATATATTTATATATATATATATATTTATATATATATTTATATATATATACATATTTGTATATATATTTATATATATGTTTATATATACAGTATATATATATTTATATATATATTATGTGTATATATATATATATATATATATATATATATATATATATATATATATATATATATATATATATATATACACACATACATACATACATACATACATCCCCACAGTTCCGGAAGAGAAAAACAATTTAAAAAGATTAATTTTTTTTTCTCTAAACGAGAATTTAAGTGTCTCTAACGGCCTCGTATATTTTCATCTTCAGTATAATATCACGGGGCCAAAGTTCACCTCATTAACCACAAGGGTTCTTCCAGCGGCCTCTTTTTCACTTCTTCCTTTCTCTTCTTTTAAAGAGAGAGAATCCCTTTCAGGTATCTCATTCCAAAATGACTTCAAGGATTTTGGAGGAACTGAGATGTTAGAATACAGATTAGGATGAGAAGTATAGTGATGATAATAATGGGGTAGTTTGTAGCGCTACGGCCAAGCGTCCTAATTTGCTTATTATCGCTCCGACTGTTATCTTTTATAGAATAAAAATGTTTGGAAATGGTCTACGGATCTTAAATATGTTGTGTAAGGGGGGGTCCGGGGGGGGCGCAGCCCCCTGGGTAAGGACAAGGCTTTTAGAATAGGTTAGGTGGGTTTTTTAAGTTAGCTTCTCCCGTCGTACTCGTAGGTAAGGAAACTGTTGTGTAAGGGGGGGGGGGGAGGGTCCGGGGGGGCGAAGCCCCTCCTGGCTAAGGATACGGCTATTAGCATAGGTTAGGTGGGTTTTTTAAGTTAGCTTCTCCCGCCAAAATCGTTTTTAGAACGACGGCCACAGTTCAGAATATTCCCGTTTTCTACGGGATCTGGCCGTCACCCTACAAACGCTCCTAATAATGATAGTCAGCTATTTAGAAAGTTATTGGCTCTAATATTAGTTGAAGGCATTAGTAGTTAGAATAATGATGATGATGTGATGATGATAGTTTAATGATGATAATGATAATGAAGTTAGCCCTTTAAGAAAGATATTAACTTAATTGTTAAAACCATTTTGTTTAGGAATCTTTTTCCAAAACGACTTCAAAGATTTTGGAGGAACTGAGATGTTAGAATAAAGATGATGATGAGAAGTATAGTGATGATGATAATGATAGTCAGCTATTTAGAAAGTTATTGGCTCTAATATTAGTTGAAGGCACTATAGTCCATTTCTTTTATCGAGGCAGATTTGCACCGACTCGCAGCGGTGCCCTTTTAGCTCGGAAAAGTTTTCTGATCGCTGATTGGTTAGAATTATCTCGTCCAACCAATCAGCGATCCGGAAACTTTTCCGAGCTAAAAGGGCACCGCTGCGAGTCGGTTCAAATATGCATCGCTAAAAGAAATGGGCTATAGTAGTTAGAATTATAATGATGATGTGATGATGATACTTTAATGATGATAATGATAATGAAGTTAGCCCTTTACGAAAGCTATTAACTTAATTGTTAAAACCATTTTGTTTAGGAATCTTATTCCAAAATTACTTCAAGGAATTTGGGGAGGGGGGGGGGGGAAGGAACCGAGATGTTAGTATAAGGATGATATTGATGATGATTATAATAATGATAATAATAGTGATGATAATGTTAATGAAGTCAGCCCTTTAAAATGTTATTGGCTGTATTGTAGAAATTATATTATTTTTGAATAATTGTAATGATAGTACATGCAGAAATTTATGAAGATAATTTATTATAGAAATTAATATATTGTGGATAATAATTATTAGAGTAATATTTATATATATATATATATATATATATATATATATATATATATATATATATATATATATATATATATATATATATATTTATACATATATATATATGTATATATGTATATATATATATATATATGCAGGTGTACATATATATATATATATATATATATATATATATATATATATATATATATATATATATATTTATACATATATATATGTGTATATATATATATATATATATATACACACATGCAGGTGTACATATATATATATATATATATATATATATATATATATATATATATATATATATATATATATATATATGTTTGTGTGTGTGTTTATGTGTGTGTATGTATGTATGTATATATCTTGTTTAGCAAATCCTAACCAAAAGTATAAATTCCAATTTAATATGCAAATTACTTTGAAGAAAATGTTACTTGTACTTTGTCATATAAAGAAATATTTTGTCAATTTAGAAAAAAACATAATTATATTCACTCAAAATTATATAAAAAAAATCATCAAAGTAACTTTCAAACGAACTTAATCCTCCTTAATATAATCTATATTAATCCGAGCCATTGACCATATACTTTGCGACTCCTGTCACAACCAATTACTCAAAATCTTCAAAAGACGTTTCAGTCCTAATATGATTTTTGGTATGCCTAAAAAACCCTTTGAATACCAAGAGACTTTTTCGCCATTTGAATAATTGAATCACCGATGCTAAACTCATAAATCCTGAATAAGTTAGGTGGGAGAGTTTCGGGGATGTATTAGAGAGTTGTAATGTTTTCAATGTTGTTATAACCTCCGCTAACGAAGTTGGTGT
>NW_027172126.1:12500-22500 GCF_036898095.1 Palaemon carinicauda | reverse complement strand
ATCAACTGAGAATTGTTGATAATTGATGGCAAATGGAATATAAGTGCCATTTTTTTAAGGATTTAAATGAATGATAGGATAGTAGAATATATTTTAAATTTTGAAGAGTTTAAGTGTTTAGTTACTGAATATCTACTAATGATTATGCAGATAATTAAGCTTTGATTTCCAGCTTGATTACTCATTTGGTGAGAAATGATTGAAGAAATATCTTGGATGTAAGGAAACTAGATTATGTTATAATTTTTAGAGCCTTGAACTACACGATTCCTTCATCATCATATTAAAAGTAAAGTCTATGGTCTTATTAAAGTCTCAGTGACTTAATGTATTAAGTGTAGGAGGTGTGTTACTTGATTGGTTGGGGGAAATCTATGTCTTTGACAAAGATTCAATTTAGGGAATTGATAGTAAGTCAATTGGAAATTTTTGAGACATGGGGATATTGAGAACTGCTTAATGCTTTGAAAAATGGATAGAATAATTGAAAAAGAGGTTTTGGTGATTGATTTCTATGGAAGGAAGTTATAAACATCGATTTAGTTAAGTTTAATGTAAATATGTACGTTTATACCTAAGGGTTAAAAGGATTCATTTGGTAATGTAATGCGTAGTGATAAGAAGTTTTGAAGACTCCTAATTGTTACTTTATAAAGTCTCAGAAGTAGAATTTAATAAAAGATCATATTTGGATCTTGTTAAAATGAGGTAACCCTTCAATGAACAAAATTGCCTAATAGGATTTTATGAAGCTGTTTTATTTTTTTTTTATTTTTTTTTTTTGCATATTCAATTATTCATTCAATTTAGGTTGGCCTATTTATGACTGTTCCAGTAGAGAATATTGATTTTGCTAACGACAATGTTTTCCTTTTGTTCTTTTATCTTAATTCTTAATACTTGAAGAATGTATTTTTATGGTGATAAATTCATAACACTGAATACTGATGTTGCTGATATAATCATCATCGTTATCATCACTATTTACATTTTGTTTAAATGAAATAAACTAAAGGTAAATATAGTGACGGAAGTAAGAGCAAAGCACTGAAAATTAGTGACTTATCCCCAACTTGCATTGTGTTTCATCCCATTCTCTGATTAACCCTTTTACCCCCAGGCTATTTGGAAATTTCCAACCCTTAACCCCCAGGGGGTTATATTTTTCCTAGCACATTTTGGTGTATATTTTTTTCAAATTGCTCTAACAGCCTTAATTTTTGTCATAGAGAGGTGAGGTTGGTCTCATTCTCTTGGAAAATTCCTGAATTTTCTAAAAAAAAGGTATCAAAAATATGAAAAAAATAATTTTTATAGAATTTTTCTGCAAGGACGTACCGGTACGTCCATGGGGGTAAAATGATGGCTTTTGTGAAACGTACCAGTACGTCCTTTTGGGGGTAAAAGGGTTAAAGCATTGAGAAGTTACCTACTACCACCAAGTTTTCATATATAAAATGCCTTTTCTAGATGAGAGGCACTAAAATTTAGCTTAATATCATATTGTAAGATGTTTCTTTTCTAGATCGAAGTATGGACGAAGGAAGCGCGCGAGGCGCCTATGTCACTAGTGAAGGCACCACGGCCATCTGCCACCATCCTCTGGCAAGACGTCGCTCTTGTCAAAGCCAAAGCCTTGACCTCGACAGTTATAAAGTAGCAACGCCTCTTCTGCACGAGGCAACACCAAGAGGGAGGAGTCTGGACAGCACCTCCGTCAGTAGCTTGAGGCGATCGCCAACTGCTGGCCCATCGTGGGCTGGCGGGGAAGTGGGCACCACAACACCCGAACTTAGGGTATCCCCAACGCCCCCGGAAAACACTGCTTCAACGTCGCACCACAGTCATCCCCATGGTATCGTCCTGCAACGTCAGGAGACAATCGATGACGCCCTTCTGCCCGTCCCCTACGCAACCCTCATGGAGGAGGAGCTTGAGAATGAAGTGTGAATGAAGAAATGGTAGTTTGATGGGAAGTGATTGCTGTATTAATTAAAGGAACTTTACATCTATTGAGTATATCTACCGAAAAGGTCATTGCACATGGGAAAATTATTGTCGGGGCCCTCGGAACGATTCTTGCTGCTAGTGAAGACACAGTTGTAGTTAGTGAAAAGATTGTCATAACTAGCGGAAAGATTGTGGTGAAAAGATTTTGTTCTGCTAGTGAAAATGTTGTCTGGACGAGAAGAAAGAAATTTTTTGGTAGTGAAGTCATTGCCATATCTATGTCGTAGCAAACGGACAGATTCCTGCTACTAGTGAAAACATGGTTCCTAGCTAGCAAAAAGATTGTTGTGGCTAGTAGAAAGATTCCCGCTGCTAGTGAAGACATGGTTCGTAGCTTGCAATAAGGTTGCCGTGGCTAGCGGAAAGATTCTTGCTGCTAGTGAAGGCATTGTCATAGCTAGCGAAGGCACTGGCTTGTGGAATGATTGATTACTGCTGCTAGTGGAGTGATTTTCTTATCCACATGAAATCATCATGCCAGTGAGAAGAGGACTGGTGCTAGTGAAGACACTCTCAGCTATTGAAGACATTGTTGTAGCTAGCAAAGACACTGGCTTGTGGAATGAATACTGTTGCTAGTGGATAGATTTACTCATCCAAATGAAGACATCATGGTTGAAGATGAGTGGTGCTAGTGAAGACACTGTCTCAGCTAGTGAAGACATAGTCTTAGCTAGTGAAGACATAGTCTTAGCTAGTGAAGACATTGTGTTAACTAGTGAAGACATTGTCCTAGCTAGTGCAGACATTGTCTTAGTTAGTGAAGACACTGTCCTAGCCAGTGAAGACATTGTGTTAGCCAGTGAAGACACTGTCCTAGCTAGTGCAGACATTGTCTTAGTTAGTGAAGACACTGTCCTAGCCAGTGAAGACATTGTGTTAGCCAGTGAAGACACTGTCCTAGCTAGTGAAGACATTGTGTTAACTAGTGAAGACATTGTCCTAGCCAGTGAAGACATTGTGTTAGCCAGTGAAGACACTGTCCTAGCTAGTGAAGACATTGTGTTAACTAGTGAAGACATTGTCCTAGCTAGTGAAGACATTGTCTTAGCTAGTGAAAAGGATTGTCCTCGTATGAAGTGTAAGGCTCCAATCATTATACAGATTGTCTATAAGTCTATAAGAGATTGGGTGTTTTTACATCCAAACTGACATTCCTATTTCTAGTAAGGGCATTGCTTAGAGGAACAGTACTATTGAAGGATTAAATTCTTATGATAGGTATCATAATCCAAACAGTCACATGAAGCACACTTTTCACTGGAAATTTCAGGGCTAAGTGTCCCTTTCTACCGTAGAGAATAAGAAATATTTAGAGATGATTGAAATTATGTCAACTTTGGATTTCTTGTTTTCTGAAAAGGTGGAAAATTAGGGTCATCTTTATTATATATATATATATATATATATATATATATATATATATATATATATATATATATAATATAAATATATATATATATATATATATATATATATATATATATATATATATATATATATATATATATATATATATATATATATATATATATATATATATATATATATATATATATATATATATATATATATATATATATATATATATATATATACATGAACTTTAAAGGAAGAAACGCGCCTGCCTTAAATTTAAGATAAAAATAAACATAACAAAAGTGGGAGTTGGAATTAATTATCAAAAATTACATTTAGAATTATAGGTAAAACCTCAAAAATTACATTTTTGACTTAAAACCTCTAAAATTACTTTTGACCGAAGACGCTTCGAATGGATCGTATAATGTCATCAAAATATTGGAGGAAAATTACGTTGTCATGTAGATGTACAAATTACATTTTCTCAAACTAAAATTAATTACTTGGTAATTGAATTATTTAATTGGAAACTACAATTACGAAAACGGAAATTAACAATGAATATGGTGGTTTAAAATGTATTAATACAGCCCAAATGTATTGACAATATTTAAGCCAACAGGAAATTGAACATTGAATACAGTAATATAAACGGGTTTAGAATTTGATGATCAATGATTCTTTATGAATTAGTCCACAGAGAGGATAGTTGAATTAAATGTATTTAATTTTGTGGATAAGTAAGTTTTCAGGGAGTGAAAATTATGCTAATTAGAAAAGGAATAGATTGAATATCTTAAAATTGTATCACTTGTAATATATTCACTTATAAATGATCCCACTTAAGATGCAACTATGGTATTGAAATCAAAGTAAACACAGTTTTACTCAAGTAAATGTACTCATATTTACTTAGATCAAAAGTGACTCCACAACAAATATTGTTGTGATGTAAACGAAGCACAAGTTACATGATGTTACTAACTCTTCATAAGGTGACAAATATTTGGTAGTTAGCATTTTATAACAATGCATGACTTTTCAATGCATCAATACAGTAGATAAACACCAAATTAGAATGTTTAAAACCTGATGCCATTACTATATACACTCTTTACTATAATCTTTTAACTGTACTCAATTTTTTTTAATGAGGCACATTTTCACTGACTCGCATGGGTGCCCTTTTAGCTCGGAAAAGTTTCCTAATATCTGATAGGTTAGAATGATTTTGTTCAACCAATTAGCTAGTAGGAAACTTTACCTAGCTAAAGATGAGTGTAAAATGGAGAACCTAGTTGAGTATTGATTAAAAAAACACAATCTTACAAAAGTTCAGTTTACTTGTATGGGAGTGATGTCCGAAGTGGTAACGTCCCGGACTGGTGAACGCCTGCTCAAACTCGTTAGTTTCTTTGGTCGCTGCAACTTCACCATCCTTGTGAGCTAAGGATTGGGCGGGGAGGGAGCCTATAGGTGTATCTGCTAAGTCATCAGCAGCAGCCAATGCCTGGCCCTCCTTGGTCCTAGCTTGTGTGGAGAGGGGCCTTGGGCGCTGATCATATGTATATATAGTCAGTCTCTAGGGCATTGTCCTGCTTTATAGGGCAATGTCACTATCCCTTGCCTCTGCCATTCATGAGCGGCCTGTAAAGCCTTTAAACAAATGTTCTACTATGAAAGAACCTTGGAAAAACGGTAGTGACCATCCTCATCTTGGCACCTCACAAGTCATGGGGATATTTTAGTAGCAAGTGTGAGATATAAACCGTAAAATGCTTTAGGTTTTTTGCTAATTCTAAATAAACAAAGTAAGTTTCCCATATTTGATAAAGAAATCATTTTCAGCTAGCCAACCACCTTGAGTTCGCCAAACAAAGCTTTGATTCACACAGTATATCAATTTATCTCTCTATCTATCTATTCTCATCATTTATTTATTTCCTTATTTCCTTTCCTCACTGGGTTATTTTTCCCTATTGTAGCCCTTGGGCTTATAAGCATCTTGCTTTAACAACTAGGGTTGTAGCTTGGATAGTAATAATAATATTATTATTATCAATGCCAATTATTAAACACATCATGCAGTTGTCCGGTTTATTGCAGTGTTAGTTTTGATGTCCATAAAAGTTTTCTGTTAAATTTTTTAACTAAGGGAGTTTATAACTCCTTCTGGGTCCTATTTCCTCTCGCTAAAATTTGTATTTTTTTTTTAATTTAAAATTTAGCTTAATAATAGTATTGTTTGATCATTTTCATTTTTGGGGATTTGTCCTTGAAGAACATTTTATGGATTAATTTGGGGGGGGGGGGATTTACCCTTGTTTGCAAGGTTTCTGGATTTTTTTATAATTTTTCATACCTTTGAAAATCTTATAGATATTTAGAACTTGTGTTTAGACCATTAGGATTTCAACTAAAAAAATATAGAAGTTTTCATGGTAATTTACAATACTTTTACAATTTTTTTTAAATTTCAATTGCATATATAATTTACAAGTTTGCAAAGAGTATAATAATTAGTGTCCAAAGTCTTGTTGCATTTTAATGTGTGATTAAAACGAGAGTCAATTAGTTAGATTTCCAGAACACCAATTGCATTTATCCTTTCTCAAAGGAAAGTCTGGAATCAGGAATTTTGAAAAGATTTTAATTTTTTTTAGGAATTTTGAATAGATTTATAAGTTTTTTGGGGAGTTTTGAATAGATTTTGAGTTTTTTTTATGAATTTTGAATAGAATTCAAGTTTTTTGAGGAATTTTGAATAGATTTTTAAGTTTTTTTTTAGGAATTTTGAATAGATTTATAATTTTTTTGGGAGTTTTGAATAGATTTTAATTTTTTTTTAGGAATTTTAAATAGAATTCAAGTTTTTTGAGGAATTTTGAATAGATTTTCAAGTTTTTTTTTAGGAATTTTGAATGGATTTTTAATTTTCTTTTAGGAATATTAAATAGATTTTGGGGGGGGGGGAATTTTGCATAGATTTTAAGTTTTTTGGGAAGTTTTTTTCAGGAATCTTTTATATATTTAAAGTTTTTCCTTAGGAATTTTGAATAGAATTTAATTTTTCTTTTATCTCGCTAATATTTCCATCTAGACATATTGAAACACAAATGACCGAAGACCCGAATCCTTCAAATAATTTGTGATTTTCTTGAAAGTCACCAGGTAAAACCTACCAGGTCCTCTCACTGGCATTATAAATCATCACACGTCGAATCACAAATGAAATAAATATCGAGTTGCAAAGACCATTAAGAAATACACATATATACACGCACAGGTGATGCATATGGATATATACACTCATGTGTAATGCATGTGTGAATTCTTGTAGGTACCATGTACATTGTAATACACCTACATTCGTATATGCATATGTTTGTGTGAACCTATTTAACCCTTTCAGTGCCAGTGGTGAATTCAACAAAACAGCTGATGTGGCACAATCTTTCAAGGCCATACAAACCCTTGTTGATATTTATTTGAAAGCTCACGTCAAGATCTATCCAATAAATACTTACCGTACTCACTATAATGTGGGTAATAAAGATTCTCCAATAAATACTTACTTACTACAATGTGGGTAGTTTTAAAAGATGCTTTATTTTTCAAATTTTGATTGACACCACTGACACTGTAAGGGTTAAAAGAAAGCGAACACTTTTTTTCCCATGTAGATTGCAATTGCAAATTTAGGCATAAGAATACTATTATAACTTTGTAAATAGATTTAGCATAAGACTTACGTTTTATTTCGGCATGGCAGATATAAAAGAAATGCTCAACATAATTCAAAGATCAAAATATTAATAAGAGTTTTTAAATAGATTTAGTTTAAGCCAGTGTGTTTTTTTTTAATGAAACTTGAAGAATAGTTGGTATAACACTCATTCATCTGGAACCTTTCCCTCTCCCGTATGTACCATATACATCCTGGTCAGCCAATTAATTTTTCTTTTTATGAACTTGTTGATGTAGTTATCATTACCAAATGATTTTTAGTCTGTTTGAAATTATTGCATAATAATTATTGATTTATTGAAAGTAACCTAACTATTAATTATTTGCAAATGAAAAGTTGCTACTGTGCTGTCACATTTCAATTGTGGAGTATTGTCACATTTCAATCGTGGAGTATTGTCACATTTCAATTGTGGAGTATTGTCACATTTCAATTGTGGAGTATTGTCACATTTCAATCGTGGAGTATTGTCACATTTCAATTGTGGAGTATTGTCACATTTCAATTGTGGAGTATTGTCACATTTCAATTGTGGAGTATTGTCACATATCGATTGTGGAGTATTGTCACATTTCAATTGTGGAGTATTGTCACATTTCAATTGTGGAGTATTGTCACATTTCAATTGGGCAGTATTGTCACATTTCAATTGTGGAGTATTGTCACATTTCAATTGTGGAGTATTGAATTATCTCGGTTAAATTTCTTTATAATATTTATTTGGTATTTTCTACCATGTCATTTGCTTTTACATAAACATATATGTATTTCGCTTATTTATTCTTACTTTAACAAACGTTTTCACCTTTTATTCATACTGTAATCATGACGTTAATTTTGCCATTGCATAGTTATGCAGTACTGTATATACACAATTTGTTTTGATGAGGCGCATTTGCACTGACTCGCAGCGGTGTCGTTTTAGCTTGGAAAAGTTTCCTGCTCTCTGATTGGTTAGAATGATCTTGTCCAACCAATCAGCGATCAGGAAGTTTTTCCGAGCTAAAAGGGCACCCCTGCGAGTTAGTGCAAATCTGCCTCACTAAAAAGAATTGACTATAGTGCAGGACAGTAATGGTAACAAAGTAGATATTGGATTTTTTTTTTTTTTTTTTTTTTTGAAACCTCAAGATTCCATCTATCCTGATTGCACCCATTCCTGTATCTATGCTTCACTTTGCACCAAGGTATGGCCGGCCTGGTCCCAACACCTTCGGGATGTGGTAACGTCCCTGACTGGTGAACGCCAAACTGGAGTTCGAGTCCCACTCAAACTCGTTTGTTTCTTTGGTCGCTGCAGCCTCACCATCCTTGTGAGCTAAGTCATTAGCAGCCATTGCCTGGCCCTCCTTGGTCTTAGCTTGGGTGGAGAGGAGGTTTGGGCGCTGGTCATATGTATATATGGTCAGTCTCTAGCTTGTGAGCTAAGTCATTAGCAGCCATTGCCTGGCCCTCCTTGGTCTTAGCATGGATGGAGAGGAGGTTTGGGTGATGATCTTATGTATATATGGTCAGTCTCTAGGGCATTGTCCTGCTCGATAGGGCAATGTCACTGTCCCTAGCGTCTGCCATTCATGAGTGGCCTTTACACATGTAGATACTCAATAGTGGCCAGTAAAATTACATATTTTCAAATTGGTTACTTTACATCCTCAATCTATTATTTTCTTATATTTTATATATTATATTTTATATATATTTTATTCTATTTTGAATTTCCATTCCGGCGTAACAATTGTGAAATCCGTTATTTTAAATCATATACTATATTTTGTATATTATATTTTATTTTATTTTTAATTTTCATTAGGGTGTAACAATTTTGAAATTTTATATTTTATATCATATACTATACTTTATATATATTTAATTCGATTTTGAATTTCCAATCGGGGATTAACAATTGTGAAATTCGATATTTTCTTATATCATATACTATATTTTGTATATTATATTTTATTTTATTTTGAATTTTCATTAGGGTGTAACAATTTTGAAATTCGATATTTTTTATATATATATTTTATACATTATATTTTATTCTAATTTTAATTTTCATTCGGGTGTAACAATTATGAAATTAATTGTATATCTTTAGAGTTATTTTTATTAATATTTTTATTATTTTTTATTTTATTTCTATATGAATACTCTGCAATTAAATTTGCCTTTCAATCAATGAAGGCCTAAACAAAATCCCGATTTAATTACATTATTCTTAATAATAATTGACCTCACAAAAGAAAAATGTTCAGGTTATATTGTCAGTAAATGTTATAATTTTTTAAAATTTTATTTCTATTATTATTAATCTCGTTAATGTCAAACAACAGTTAATTGTTCATTTTTTAAAGTTTTTTTTTATTATTATGTTCGTTTTATCGAATTATTCATTATCCTTTTTCTTTCGATATTTTTTTATCTCGTCTGTTTTTTCTTATCTGCTAAAATTTCTTTAGTAAGTTATTCTAGTTCATGATATATTTTTCATTGAAATTATTATTATTATTATTATTATTATTATTATTATTATTATTATTATTATTATTATTATTATTATTATTATCATCATCATCATCATCTAATATACCTTGATAACCTTCTTACGTTAAAAGGTAGAAAGATATTTAAATCATATAGAGTCACAGTCACCAATACTATTATTGTGTACTATTGATTTTTTTATTTGAAGATAAAATCATAATTACAAATTAAGGAAAAAAATCTGCCATTTTACCCAATTTTTACCTAACCTAAAAAGCTGGAGATGTCAGACGAGATATTAGAGGGACGGTGTACATAAAAACATTATTGACTAATATAGATGACTTAATGTAGAGATGAATTTTACTAAGCATTTTTACAAGCATGAATAGTCAC
>NW_027172126.1:0-7500 GCF_036898095.1 Palaemon carinicauda | reverse complement strand
TCTGTGATAAGAACAAATGCAGAGTCTGTTTTTTTTAATTGAATATAATTTTTGTTTTTCTTTTTGGTTGCCTTTGTTATAGGGTTAGTTTGCGAGTTTTTGAGGTTTCAGTCTTTATATATATATATATATATATATATATATATATATATATATATATATATATTTATATATATATATATATATATATATATATATATATATATATATATATATATATATATATATATATATATATATTAATAAGCGCTAAAAGAAGTGTTTCGTGTTATATATATATATATATATATATATATATATATATATATATATATATATATATATATATATATATATATATATAATAGATAGATGGATACATAATGAGAGAGAGAGAGAGAGAGAGAGAGAGAGAGAGAGAGAGAGAGAGAGAGAGAGAGAGAGAGAGAGAGACTTAAATGTATTTAAAGATATACATTTGATGCTGAATTATTATGAAAATTGTATTAAAATTATAGCTGCTATGAAAATCATGTAAGTTATTGTTATCAATAATATTATTGAAATTAAAATGATAATAATAATAATAATAATAATAATATTACTCGAAATTAAAGTTTTTAATTCTCTCTCTGCTTCGATGAATCATCATTGGCAAGAAATAATAAAAAAAAAAAAAAGAATTCTTATAACCTTTTTGTTCTTTGACTTACGGCTTGCCTCTGAGCGACAAAGAATCTTCATCTTAGCATAAAGACGTAATTCTTTTGGTAAAGGATATAGATGTAGACCTTATTGAAGGGGTTGAGTATTGCTATCTTGCCTAAAGCGTTGATTTTCTTGTATCAAGTTATTTCGCTCTTGTTAGAGAGAGAGAGAGAGAGAGAGAGAGAGAGAGAGAGAGAGAGAGAGAGAGAGAGAGAGAGAGAGATGGCGTGGTATATTGTAGACAATTTTATCATGAGAATTATATGCTTCCATACATCGTGTGTATACCTACAGACATTAAATATACACATACATGCATATCTATACATTTAATATATACAGTATACTGTATATACATACATATCTATGTATTGAATATATACTGTACATAAACAGTACATACATACATATATACGTATTGTGTATATATATATATATATATATATATATATATATATATATATATATATATATATATATATATATATATATAGTTTACTGTATATACGTACATACATACATACTGTATATATAGTTTACTGTATATACATACATGCATACATTCATACAGATAGACATACATATTAAAGATCTTTTACACCCAAATACAGACATACATATATATATATATATATATATATATATATATATATATATACATATATATGTGTTTATATAGTGTCAATGTATTCCTATTTATAGATATAACGAAGAAAAGATATAAAATCACCAAAGTACATTTTGATATAATAACAACTCCATGAAGATGAAATAGAAAATGACAAAGCTTAGCAAAACCATCTTTCAACTTCTTGGAACTCGAAATAGAATAAGAATTTCTCTTTTGAAAAAGACAAATTACTTTCATCCCTCATTACCTTCGCCAACGAAGTCGGAAGGAGGTTATGTTTTCTCCAATTTTGTACGTGTTGGTTTGTGTGTGTGTGTGTGTGTGTGTTTGTCTGTGACCAGCTTCTTGGCCACAATTTTAATCGTAGAGTACTAAAACTTACAGTGATGAACTGTTATGTAAAGAGCTGGAAATAATGGAATTTTGGAAGGTCAAGGTTAAAGGTTAAGGTCACGGTCAAACAAACTGTCTAATTCACGTGATCAGCCATAAGTTTGGACATCGTTGTCACAGAGACTTCAAACTTGGTTCATATCTGAGAGTATGAAATCCACGCTAATTATTACATGTTTAAGGTCGAAGGTCAAGGTCGGACAAAAGGTGTAGAAATAATGAAACTTGCAAGGATTAACTTTTATGTAAATAGCTGGAAATTATTAGATTTTGGAGGGTCAAGGTCAAAGGTTAAGGTCATGGTCAAGTAAAATGTCCAATTCATGTAATCAGCCATTAGTTTGGACTTTGTTGTATTCTCTAATTGAACCTGTCTTATTCCTCAGTGACTTTCACTTCCTCAATGACTTTCCCAATGATTTCCCACAAGGGCTTGCTCAATTACTTTCCGTTTGACTTACTCAGCGATTCTCCAATGCTTTCCCCTATGAATTCTCCAATGACGTCCTCAATGACTTCTCCACTGATTTCCTCAATGACTTAGCCAGAGACTTCCCTAAGTACATTCCCTATGACTTACTCGATGATTTCCCCAAATGATTTCAATTAGGACTTCTCCAATGACGTCATTAATGATTTCACAGATTCAATCAACAACTTAGCCAGAGACTTCCCAATGACTTGCTCAATTACTTTCCCTATGACTTACTCAGTGATTTCCCTAAATGATTTCCCTTATAAATTCTCCGATGACTCCACTGATTTCCTCAATGACTTTGCCAGAGGTTTCCCAATGACTCTCTAGATGACCACCTCATTAAATTCCCTAAATGACTTTCCCTATGACCCCCCCCGGTGCCTTTTCCAAAGACTTCCAAAATGACTTCCTCAGTGGTTTTCCCAATGACCCTGGTGGCATTTTTCTGTGTGCCCTAAAGATCTCTCCTCATCCTATCAAATGTCAAGCCATCAATCGCTTCCCCAATGATCTCCACAATGACTTCCCCAATAATCTCCACAATGACTTCCCATATGACTTGATAAAAGACTTTCTCAATGACTTCCCCAATGATATCCACAATGACTTTCCCAATGACTTGATAAAAGACCTCTTAAATGACTTCCCCAATGATCTCCACAATGGCCTCCCAATGACTTGATAAAAGACCTCTTTTGTTACTTCCCCAATGGTCTCCACAATTACTTGTTAAAAGAACTCCTCAATAATCACAATAACGTCTCCAATGACTTAATAAAAGGCTTCCTCAATGACTTTATAAAAGACCTTCATTGACTTCTCCAATGGTCTACACAATGACTTTCCCAATGAGTTGATAAAAGACCTCCTTAATGATCTCCACAATGACTTGATAAAAGACCTCAATGATCTCCACAATGACTTGATAAAAGACCTCTTCAGTGATTTTTCCAATGGTCTACACAATTATTTTCCCAATGACTTGATAAAAGACCTCCTTAATGATCTCCACAATGACTTGATAAAAGACCTCAATGATCTCCACAATGACTTGATAAAAGACCTCTTCAGTGATTTTTCCAATGGTCTACACAATTATTTTCCCAATGACTTGATAAAAGACTTCCTGAATGACTTCCCCAATGACTTGATAAAAGACCTCTTCAGTGAATTCTCCAATGGTCTACACAATGATTTTCCCAATGACTTGATAAAAGACCTCAATGATCTCCACAATGACTTGATAAAAGAGCTCATCAATGACTTCCCGAATGACTTGATAAAAGACCTTCTCAGTGATTTCTCCAATGGTCTACACAATACTTCATAAAAGACCTCCTCAATGATCTCCTCAATGACTCTCCCAATGACCCTGAAGACCTCTCCTCATCCTATCAAATGTCAAGCCATCAATAGCTTTGTGTTATGAAAGGCTGAGTATATTAGCAGTCATTATGCTGATTAAAATGGATGTCTTTGTTTCTCTCCACATAGTTTTGTTAATGGCATCGTTATAACAATTTTGTTGTTGTTCTTGCTGTTGTTGTGGAAAGAGTTGTTTTTGTTGTAGGAGTTTTTTTGTAGTAGTTAAAAAAAGTTGTTTGTTTTTGTTGTTCTTGCTGTTGTTGTGGAAAGAGTTGTTTTTGTTGTAGGAGTTTTTTTGTGTGGGAGAGAGGAGCCCCTAGGAGAGAGGAGCTAACCCGAAGAGGGAATCTCATTTTGGGAAAGGGCAAAACTTTAGAGGGGCACTCAATAGAGCGCAGACCTCCGCTGCGGCAGCTTATTTCTATACCTTTTGTTCGATCTTGACCTTTGACCTTTGACCTTAACATGTATTAATTGGCGTGGATTGTCATACAGTCAAATATGAACCAAGTTTAAAGTCTCTGTGACAACGATGTTCAAACTCATGGCTGATTACGTGAATTGGACGTTTTTCTTTGACCGTGACCTTGACCTTTGACCTTTGACTTCAACATGTATTAATTGGCGTGGATTGTCATACAGTCAAATATGAACCAAGTTTGAAGTCTCTGTGACAACGATGTCCAAACTCATGGCTGATTACGTGAATTGGACATTTTGCTTGAACCTGACCTTAACCTTTGACCTTGATTTTACATGAAAGTTAATCTCTGCAAGTTTCATTACGATTAAATTTGTGGCCAGGAAGCTATTCACAAACAGACAAACAGAATCTGACCTTAACCTTTGACCTCGATTTTACATGAAAGTTAATCTCTGCAAGTTTCATTGCGATTAAATTTGTGGCCAGGAAGCTATTCACAAACAGACAAACAGAACCTGACCTTAACCTTTGACCTTGATTATACATGAAAGTTAATCTCTGCAAGTTTCATTACGATTAAATTTGTGGCCAGGAAGCTATTCACAAACAGACAAACAAACATGGGTTAATCATTACCTCCTTTCAACTTCGTTGGCGGCTGTGATAAATAAGAAAGTCGGCTGTTCAGAGGGTATTTAGACATTACCTTTATACTCAAAACGTTCAAAACGTTGATTTCTTCAGCCGATAAAAAACGTCTAAATTGTAACTTCAAAAGTTCAAACTTGCAGCAAATGTTTTTATGTTGAACAGGTGAACATACGTCTTTTTATAGCATATATATGAAATATCTGTTTTGATGTTGTTACTGTTTTTAAAGTATTTTATTTTAATGTTCATTATTTCTCATATCGTTTATGTATTTCCCTATTTCCTTTCCTCCCTGGGCTATTTTTCCCTGTTGGAGCCCTTGGTCTTACAGCATCTTAATTTTCCAACTAGGGTTGTAGCTTAGCTAGTAATAATGATAATAATAATTATAATAATAATAATAATAATAATAATAATAATAATAATAATAATAATAATAATAATAATAATTATAATAGTTCAAGGCATTCCTTTATAATAATATGATGAATGATAAGATATCAGAAATTAAAATCCTTGGACTATATTTTCCACCTTTTCCCAAGTCTCTCTCTCTCTCTCTCTCTCTCTCTCTCTCTCTCTCTCTCTCTCTCTCTCTCTCTCTCCTTATCTTTAATGTTTCCTTTTACCTCTCTTCCAAGATTCTTCGCCAGCGAGAAAGTATAATTCCCAAAAAAAATAAAAAAAAAAATAAAAAAAAACTAGAAAATAAATTAGGTTTCGCATTATTTCTTTTCATTCCAAGTGGTACAAAAACCCACTTCAACTCTGCGCTTTTCCCTTTTACAGATAAAAAAAAGCCAGGTTCCCTTAGAGGTGGTCTTCCCCTGTTCTGGGATGTAACTTTAGCCCTTATGGATGTACAGGATATGAGTAATGCTTTCTCGCTTAGAGGAGATTGGAAAGTGCTATGCTTTCCTGCGTTTCGTTTCAGATGGAATGAGAGAGAGAGAGAGAGAGAGAGAGAGAAGAGAGAGAGAGAGAGAGAGAGAGAGAGAGAGAGAGAGTTAATACATACACTTCTTCCCCTGTCAGCTTTACACATCTATTTTGGACTCTACTGATACATACTATCCATTTACTACTGTGTTTAAGTGGATGCTTTTAAACCTGAGCAGGGTTTGAACTTGGGACTATGTAGTGCGAGAGGCTGATAAAAACTATTGTTCTAC
Organism: Palaemon carinicauda; assembly: GCF_036898095.1. Classification (NCBI taxonomy): domain Eukaryota; kingdom Metazoa; phylum Arthropoda; class Malacostraca; order Decapoda; family Palaemonidae; genus Palaemon; species Palaemon carinicauda. Next base: position 1,699 of record NW_027172126.1, on the reverse strand, counting down.
TAATACATATGTAATTGGGGGATAATTTTTTAGATACAAATATACACACACACACACACTATATATATATATATATATATATATATATATATATATATGTATATATATATATATATATATATAATATATGTATATATATATATATATATATATATATATATATATATATATATATATATATATATATATATATATATATATAAACCAACATTAACCCATTACTCTGGTGGTTACTAAACTCATCTCAGAGAATATAATAAGAGATATAAATATCACCACTCAATTCCATTTTCATAAGCTCCACTCATCATGTGGGCCATAACCACTTCCAAAAAAATGACAATACCCCTGTTGCGTCTGGTGGGGGGTCAGCCCCCTCCTCGCCCCCCCTCCACCCCCCCATCCGATTTATGGTGGTGATTTTGTTAAAGGAAGAGAAGATATATAAAAAGGTTTATGACTTTTGGGTTTTTATGAAGAAATTGGTTTGGTTTCATCTATTAATGTTTTGTATTTTCTTTTCTTTTCTTTTTTACTTGGTGTGAGAGATGTAGCCATTTTGGTGTTTCTATTTATTATTTGAAATTAGCTATGAAATCTATTTTCTGACTTAACTGTAAGATTCTACTGTACTTCTAAAGTGGTTCACTGTTGGCATAACTTAAAATGCTGTTTACACCATCCTTTATATAAGAAGGAAATTAGTTTAATGTTCCGATTTTTTTGTGCATAAGAAATGTTCCCAGTGAGGGGGTATACTGTACTTCAAAAGCGGTTCACTGTTGGCATAACTGGGAAATTTCTTTAAAGCATCATTTCAGATCGTATTGCTGTATATTCTTTAGCTGAATGGTCTCCCTGGCACCTGTGCTGGGTCTTCTCTTCCAAATTTGTTAATCTTGAAAATTAATGTTATTATTGAAGAAATTAAATATATTGGAACATATGCTATTGAAGAAATTAATATATTGGAACATATACAATTGAAGAAATTAATATATTGGAACATATACAATTGAAGAAATTAATATATTGGAACATATGCAGTTGAAGAAATTAATATATTGGAACATATACAATTGAAGAAATTAATATATAGGAACATATGCAATTGAAGAAATTAATATATTGGAACCTATGCAATTGAAGAAATTAGTATATTGGAAACATATCCAATTAAAGAAATTAATATATTGGAACCTATGCAATTGAAGAAATTAGTATATTGGAACATATGCAATTGAAGAAATTAATATATTGGAACCTATGCAATTGAAGAAATTAGTATATTGGAACATATGCAATTGAAGAAATTAATATATTGGAACCTATGCAATTGAAGAAATTAGTATATTGGAACATATACAATTGAAGAAATTAATATATTGGAACATATGTAATTGAAGAAATTAATATATTGGAACATATACAATTGAAGAAATTAATATATTGGAACATACGCAATTGCAGATATTAATATATTGGAACATATACAATTGAAGAAATTATTATATTGGAACATACGGAATTGAAGAAATTAATATATTGGAACATATACAATTGAAGAAATTAATATATTGGAACATACGCAATTGTAGAAATTAGTATATTGGAACATATGCAATTGAAGAAATTAATATATTGGAACATACGCAATTGAAGAAATTAATATATTGGAACATATGCAATTGAAGAAATT
>NW_027172125.1:80000-84238 GCF_036898095.1 Palaemon carinicauda | reverse complement strand
GTTGGACAGCTGAAGTAAAGGTTACAAGAGGTTGGACAGCTGATGTGAAGCATAGAAGAGGTTGGACAACTGAGGTAAACCTTAGAAGAGGTTGGACAGCTGAGGTAAAGGTTACAAGAGGTTGGACAGCTAGAGTAAAGCATAGAAGAGGTTGGACAGCTGAGGTAAAGGTTACAAGAGGTTGGACAGCTAAGGTAAAGCTTAGAAGAGGCTGGACAGCTGAGGTAAACCTTAGAAGAGGTTGGACAGCTGAAGTAAAGGTTACAAGAGGTTGGACAGCTGAGGTAAGGCTTAGAAGAGGTTGGACAGCTGAAGTAAAGGTTACAAGAGGTTGGACAGCTGGAGTAAAGCTTAGAAGAGGTTGGACAACTGAGGTAAACCTTAGAAGAGGTTGGACAGCTGAGGTAAAGGTTACAAGAGGTTGGACAGCTGAGGTATACCTTAGAAGAGGTGGCCAGCTGAAGTAAAGGTTACAAGAGGTTGGACAGCTGAGGTGAAGCATAGAAGAGGTTGGACAACTGAGGTAAACCTTAGAAGAGGTTGGACAGCTGAGGAAGAGGTTGGACAGCTGAGGTAAAGGTTACAAGAGGTTGGACAGCTAGAGTAAAGCATAGAAGAGGTTGGGCAGCTGAGGTAAACCTTAGAAAAGGTTGTACAACTGAGGTAAAGCTTAGAAGAGGTTGGACAGCTAAGGTAAAGGTTACAAGAGGTTGGATAGCTGGAGTAAACCTTAGAAGAGGTTGGACAGATGAGGTAAACCTTACAAGAGGTTGGACAGTCGAGGTAAACCTTAGAAGAGGTTGGATAGCTGAGGTAAACCTTAGAAGAGGTTGGACAGCTGAAGTAAAGGTTACAAGAGGTTGGAAAGCTGAGGTAAACCTTAGAAGAGGTTGGACAGCTGAGGTAAACCTTAGAAGAGGTTGGACAGCTGAGGTAAACCTTAGAAGAGGTTGGACAGCTGAAGTAAAGGTTACAAGAGGTTGGACAGCTAAGATAAAGCTTAGAAGAGGTTGGACAGCTGAGGTAAACCTTAGAAGAGGTTGGACAGCTGAAGTAAAGGTTACAAGAGGTTGGACAGCTGAAGTAAAGGTTACAAGAGGTTGGACAACTGAGGTAAACCTTAGAAGAGGTTGGACAGCTGAGGTAAACCTTAAAAGAGGTTGGACAGCTGAGGTAAAGCTTAGAAGAGGTTGGAAAGCTGATGTAAACCTTAGAAGAGGTTGGACAGCTGAGGTAAAAGTTACAAGAGGTTACACAGCTAAGGTAAAGCATAGAAGAGGTTGGACAGCTGAGGTAAACCTCAGAAGAGGTTGGACAGCTGAAGTAAAGATTACAAGAGGTTGGACAGCTGAGGTAAACCTCAGAAGAGGTTGGACAGCTGAAGTAAAGATTACAAGAGGTTGGACAGCTGAGGTAAAGGTTACAAGAGATTGGACAGCTGAGGTAAAGGTTACAAGAGATTGGGCAGCTTAGGTAAACCTTAGTGGAGGTTGGACAGCTGAAGTAAAGGTTACAAGAGGTTGGACAGCTGAGGTGAAGCATAGAAGAGGTTGGACAACTGAGGTAAACCTTTGAAGAGGTTGGACAGCTGAGGTAAAGGTTACAAGAGGTTGGACAGCTAGAGTAAAGCATAGAAGAGGTTGGACAGCTGAGGTAAAGGTTACAAGAGGTTGGAGAGCTGAGGTAAACCTTAGAAGAGGTTGGACTGCTGAGGTAAACCTTAGAAGAGGTTGGATAGCTGAGGTAACCCTTAGAAGAGGTTGGACAGCTGTAATAAAGCTTAGAAGAGGTTGGGCAGCTGAGGTAAACCTTAGAAGAGGTTGGACAGCTGAGGTAAACCTTAGAAGAGGTTGGACAGCTGAGGTAAAGGTTACAAGAGGTTGGACAGCTGAGGTAAAGGTTACAAGAGGTTGGACAGCCGGAGTAAAGCTTAGAAGAGGTTGGACAGCTGAGGTAAACCTTGGAAGAGGTTGGGCAGCTGAGGTAAAGGTTACAAAAGGTTGGATAGCCGAGGTAAAGCTTAGAAGAGATTAGGCAGCTGAGGCAAAGGTTACAAGAGGTTGGACAGCTGAGGTTAAGCTTAGCAGAGATTGGGCAGCTGAAGCAAAGGTTACAAGAGGTTGGACAGCTGAGGCAAAGGTTACAAGAGGTTGGACAGCTGAGGTTAAGCTTAGCAGAGATTGGGCAGCTGAGGCAAAGGTTACAAGAGACTGGACAGCTGAGGTAAAGCTTAGAAAAGATTGGACAGCAAGAGCGAAGGTAAAGTATGTTATAACTTAAGTGCAAACACCTATGTGGAATGTTCACAGTACACCGCATGAGGTCCACTGAACGCAGTATTCCCCTAAAAAAAAAAAAAAAAAAAAAAAAAAAAAAAAAAATAATGGTACCACAATCTCTAACATGACTATGAAAGACGTTCGTTGTGATTACTTTGGAAAATTAAACTGAAGTCCAATATTATACAGAAATTCCTATTAACCTTTCAAAAATGAACACAGCAAAACCATAAGAGAGAGAGAGAGAGAGAGAGAGAGAGAGAGAGAGAGAGAGAGAGAGAGAGAGAGAGACTATAAAAGACAATATAGGGATGCACAAGTGTTGCACCAAGTCTTTCTTAAGGGGCTTTGGCGTTCATCAAATGTATATATGGTCACTCTCTTTAACAGTCGAAAAATTGTCCCTGTTGTGCGCATGACGTCAGACGCGATACAGCTACACACGAAAGCCATGTTTGCTGCCGGGTATTCTTTTAAAAAAATAGATGCAAACACATACCACGCTAATATTCACTATCTAATGCATTGATAAATATACGGATGTACAGTAGTCGAGGTACGCACTAGCAGATTCTCCCTTTCAATGTATATATGTCAAATGTGAGTTGTATCTTTTTCATTCATTAAGTCAGCTGTTCAACCTCTTCTAGCCGTTTTTCATCATGTACTTTGGCACTGAATAGACTCAGGGGCACAAATAAATCGTTATGCTATTCCAAGCAAGTTCCCCGTTAAAACGTAAACATGAAAGAAAACGGAGTTTCTCTCCCTGGTGACGTCAGCAAGTCTACGCGTGGGTTGACATTAAATATTCTTTGGATATAGGGCGAAACGTTTGTATAAATCGCTCAGGTTGGATAAGTGCTACAGAGATGGGTGGCTCGTATATAGGAACGAATATCCGGGGTAACACAAATTACACAAAGTGCGCTATAGAAGACACACTTCGTTAGGGCTACCATGATTCTGTCAATTAAGCCACACGTCCCGTACCTGGTAGTTCTTGACTAGTGAGGGAGTTAACAACTTACCACAAAATATACAATGAAACAAGAAGCTAACAAAATAATAATGAGTTTTTCTCTTTGTGGCCGAGTTGGTAGGTCAATGAGTCTCTGATCCCGAGGTATGGGGAGAATCCAGATATCAGTAGGAGTATATGTGGCTCATATGAATATGAAAAAACGCCTAAAAGTGCATATGTATCATACATTAATATATATATATATATATATATATATATATATATATATATATATATATATATATATATATATATATATATATATTTACACAAAAATACATATAGAGCGTATTATAAGTATATATACTGTATGTTACATATATCACATTAGATTATATACATACATACGAGGTTAAGACCATTAAAATTCATACTAATTCCTAACACCGACTAAAAAGTGAAAAAAAATCTATCAATTTAGGAGAGAGAGAGAGAGAGAGAGAGAGAGAGAGAGAGAGAGAGAGAGAGAGAGAGAGAGAGAGAGAGAGAGATTATGCTCCATTTGAAAATATCTATAATAGTCTGGGGAATGCAATGAACTACATAGAGAGAGAGAGAGAGAGAGAGAGAGAGAGAGAGAGAGAGAGAGAGAGAGAGAGAGAGAGAGAGAGAGAAAGGTATTCGCGAACAAGAGTAATAATAAACATAAATCGTGGCAATAAATTGCATGGTATTACAGCAATAAACATTGGGTTTAATCCCTATAAAAAAACATATAGTCTACAGACAAAGTACATCAAATTTATAGATGAGCTTACATCGGTTATTATTATTATTATTATTAATAATAATGTTATGATTATTACTAAATTATTATTATTATTATTATTATTATTATTATTATTTTTATTATTATTATTATTATTACTATTATTATCATTACTAGCCAGGCTGCAACCCTAGTTGGAAAAGCAAGATGCTAAAATCCCAAGGGC
>NW_027172125.1:70000-72500 GCF_036898095.1 Palaemon carinicauda | reverse complement strand
AATCATTTATATCATGGTAAGATACGAAAGTGCGCATAAAACACAAATATTGATATAGATTTGTTCAGACATAGCAAAACTACGTTATCTGAGAATATATTATCAATATATCGCTAACATAATTATTAATATAATTATAAAATGAATTATATCATATAACCCTCTGGCAAAAGAAGTGAATCTTCAAAAGTAAAATTTTACATAAGACAATAATTACAAAATCAAAATGGATTTCAAGTTGATATTTGAATTTCAAAAACACACACATTACATAAATAGATATGAATAAAAAAATAGTTTTTGTACTATTTAATTAATTCTATAATAATTCTGTGCACGTAATTACACTCGCCGGCTTCTATATAAAAGTAGAATACAAAACTCGTGCATCTGAAGAATTTTCATTATAATCTGTCACAAAATAGTTTTAAAAAATCAATTATTCCATAATAAAATGTCCAGAAATGTTATGTGATAACGTTTAATTTTCCATGAAACCCTCAGTAAATAGAAAAAAACAAAGTCCCCAACAAAAATGTACCTTGTGAAGCAATCATGTTGTTCTTTTTCTCTCTCCGCATTTCGCTTCGCCACGGAAGGAAGTCGATGATATAGTAATAAAAAGCTTCTTTCAACACTCCTCGTTACTCTGATAAAACAATACCGACTGGTAGCCGAGTCTTCAAGTAGACGTGGATAAAGCCGCGGATAAACCGCGAGACTACCGCGATTTGTTCTTCTCCAGCTAAACAGCAACAACCGATGAAGACGGCAGACTTCAGATGATGAAGCTCTTGTGGTCCTCGAACAGAAGACTATACCAACACCAGATGGTTAGGGCCCCGCGACGACGTCTGGCCAGACCAGACAGAAGTAGAGGACCGGAGATGAAGTGGCAGAAGCTTGATTCGATTTCCCCCAGGACGGTAACACTTCTCAACGTTACTGTTGTTGATATTGTTCTAATGCAACACCAGCTCAGTGTGGAAACAGAGTCCAGCCAGGGGGGAAAGGCTGTCGCGAGAATCTATTTCCTCAACGGTAACACAAGAGTAAACGCAGACCGGGTAGCGACTACCAGAGAGAGAGGAAGATGCGACCGCGAAGCACGGAACAGTCTGACTGACTACTGGTCGGCGGGGAGGTCAGGAGAAGACTGAGGGCCAGGAGAGCAAGCCACGGAGAGAGATGGTGAGAGAGAGAGAGAGGGGAGAGACAGACAGAGGGGAGACAGAAAGAGAGAGAGACAGACAGACAGAGAGAGAGCAAGAGAGAGAGAGAGAGAGGGAGAGAGAGCGCCAGGCACCTGCTACTGGGTCGTTGCTCAGGTGGGGAATGAGCATGCGAGTGGCAGAGGAAACCGACAACCACTGAGAGAGAGAGAGAGAGAGAGAGAGAGAGAGAGAGAGAGAGAGAGAGAGAGAGAGAGAGAGAGAGAGAGAGAGCAGTCAAAATACCCAGAGCAGCTGAAGGATGATACCAGAGAGAGAGAGAGAGAGAGAGAGAGAGAGAGAGAGAGCGCACACCTGCGCAGTGGCGTTCTACCTTGGACTAAGTACAGACATGGATTTCATAGTCACAAAGCAATATATATCTATATCCTGAATAAGGCCAGACTCTAATGAAAGAGCGCTTGAATTATCCTGCGCGCGCACGGTGGAAAGCCTGATCAAATCCTCCATGGATAATCGGAAATAATGATGTAAAAATGACGAATATATATTGAAAATATTGAGAGGACGGGGGGGGGAGGAGAATGTTACAAAGCTTGGAATGGCTGCTATAATCTCTCTCTCTCTCTCTCTCTCTCTCTCTCTCTCTCTCTCTCTCTCTCTCTCTCTCTCTCTCTCTCTCTCTCTCTCTAAATAGAAACCTGTTCAAGTATTACCAGGCGTAAGGTTTAAATATCAGATCAGGAATATTACCATTATTATTATTATTATTATTATTATTATTATTATTATTATTATTTCTTGCTAAGTAACAGCCCTAGTTGGAAAAACAGGATGCTATAAGCCCAGGGGCCCCAACAGGAAAATAGTCCAGTGAGGAAAGGAAACAAGGGAAAAAATATTCTATGAACATTAACATTAGAATAAATATTTCCTATATAAACTACAAAAAACTTTAACAAAACAAGAGGAAGAGAAATAATATACAAAAGTGTGGCCCGGCTGTGCCCTCAACCATGGTACAGAGGCTATGGCACTACCCAAGACTAGAGAACAACGGTTTGATTTTGGGGTGTTCTTCTCCCAGAGAGAAGTAGCCACTGAACAATTACTGTGCAGTAGTTAACCCTTGAGAGAAGAAGAATTGTTTGGTAATCTCAGCGTTGTAAGGTGTATGAGGACAGGAGAATCTGTAGAGACTATTTGGTTTATGTGTAGGCGAAGGGAAAGTGAACCGTAACCAGAGAGAAGGATCCAATGTAGTAATCTCTAGGGGTAATATCACAACGGGTGGCTGGTGCCATGGCCAACCTACTACCTATTGCCTG
>NW_027172125.1:55000-65000 GCF_036898095.1 Palaemon carinicauda | reverse complement strand
AAGTCATGTGAGAATATATAGATGGGAGAATGACTAGTTTTGGTCTATTATTATTATTATTATTATTATTATTATTATTATTATTATTATTATTATTATTATTATTATTATTATTATTATTATTATTATATAAGTTATCATTATCACTATCAATTATTACTATTATTATCATAATCATTATTATTATATAAATTACCATTATTATTATTATTATTATTATTATTATTATTATTATTATTATTATTACTAGCTAGGCTACTACCCTAGTTGCAAAAGCAGCATGCTATAATCCCAATGTCTCCAACAGGGAAAAATGCCCCAGTAAGATAAGGAAACAAAGAAATAAATAAACTACATAGGAAGTAATGAATAAAGACCATAAAATATTTCAAGATCAGTAACAACGTTACAATAGATCTGTTCTATATAAAATAGCAAGAGTGACTCATATCGACCTGTTCATAAAAAAAAAAAAAAAAAAAAAAAAAAAGATTCACTGCAACTTCGAACTTCTGAAGTTCACGCATCATTGAACAATCTCGTCACACTAGCGATTTCTTTTAGACATGTTGACAACAGGAATTATTAAATATTGTAAGAGAAATATCATTACTGAAAATTATTATAGCTTAAACTCATTGTATTCTTAATCGCAGTCATTAATAAGTTACAATTATGATTAAACTGCAAAATAAAAAGGAAGTTGTATGCGCAGACGAAAGGGCATTGAATTAAACACATACAAACACGCATATATATATATATATATATATATATATATATATATATATATATATATATATATATATATATATATATGTGTGTGTGTGTGTGTGTGTGTGTGTGTGTGTGTGTCTTTTCTTCTTGATTACCTCAGGTGGGTCTCCCTTATAAATGCATCTTATCTTAAGGTTCAATATTTAATCAGGTAAGTTGTTCTTATTTTTCGAATACAAAAAAAAATCGATGTATTCTGCGTAAGGAAAATTTATCAAAGTCTTTAGCGCAGAGAAAACGTATCAGTCTCTAGTGTAAAGAAAATTTATCAGTTTTCAGTGCAAAGAAATCTTATTTATCTAGCGCAGAGAAAATTTATCAAAAGTCTTTGGTGCTGAGAGAATTTGTCAGCCTTTAGCACCGAGAAAATGTATGAAAGTATTTAACAGAGAAAATTTATCAAAGTCTTTAACATGGGGAAAGAATATTGATCAAAGTCTTTAACGCAGAGTAAATTTATCAAATGTCTTCAACGCAGAATAAATTTATCAAAAGTCTTTAACATACAGAAAATTTATCAGTCTTCAAAACAGAGTAAATATATCAAAAGTCTTTAGCGCAGAGAAATTTTATCCAAGTCTTTAGCGCAGATTAACTTCATCATTCTTTAGCGCAGAGTAAATTTATCAAAAGTCTTTAGCACACACTAAATTTATCAAAAGTCTTTAGCGCAGAGGAAAATTTATCAAACGTATTTCTGCTGCTGTTTGATGAATGTGATATTTAGCAATTCAAATGTCAGAATTTGCATACTGTTTTATCTCATGCTATTTATTTTTTTCCCTTCCTCTTTTTTAACTTAGCTATTTAATTCTCTCTTAATACTTTCCTCGTGACATTATTACACGATTTTTCCCGGCTCATTGTTAATTTATATTCGTTTGCTGTGGAATTAATTCAAGTTTCGTTTTGAACAATAACATCATTTCAGCTTGTTTTTTCATCTTCAGAACGGAATTAAAAACGAGAGAGAGAGAGAGAGAGAGAGAGAGAGAGAGAGAGAGAGAGAGAGAGAGAGAGAGAGAGAGAGAGAGAGAGAGAGAAAGTCTAAAAACAGTCATAAACTAGCAATCAAATAGGATCTAATAAACAATATTTATCATTATCAAGTAAACTTTTAAGTACAGTAGATTCATTCTATGTATTTAAGTACAGTAGATATATTTCATGTATTTAAGTACAGTAGATTTATTCTATGCATTCAAGTACAGTAATTTTATTCCATGTATTCAAGTACTGTAGATTTATTCTATGTATTTAAGTACAGTAGATTTATTGTATTCAAGTACACTACATTTATTCCATGTATTTAAGTACACTAGATTCCATGTATTCAAGTACACTACATTTATTCCATGTATTTAAGTACACTAGATTTATTCCATGTATTTAAGTACACTAGATTTATTCCATGTATTTAAGTACACTATATTCAATGTATTCAAGTACACTAGATTTATTCCATGTATTTAAGTACACTAGATTCAATGTATTCAAGTACACTAGATTTATTCCATGTATTTAAGTACACTATATTCAATGTATTCAAGTACACTAGATTTATTCCATGTATTTAAGTAGAATAGATTTATTCCATTTATTCAAGTACAGTAGAATTATTCTAAGATATATCTTTTTGCGATGGATCACCTGTGTCGCGCACGCTTTTTTTATGATGGTATATTATTATTATTATTATTATTATTATTATTATTATTATTATTATTATTATTATTACTTGCTAAGCTACAACCCTTGTTAGAAAAGAAGGAAGCTATAAGCCAGGTGCTCCAACAGGGAAAATAGCCAAGAAAACAAGGAAAAATTATTTTACGAGCAGCAACAACACCAAAACAAATATTTCCTATATAAACTATATGTACCCTCAAACAAGAGAACTCTAACCCAAGACAGTGGAACACCATGGTACAGAGCCTATGGAACTACCCAAGACTAGAGAACAATGGTAATATTTTGGAGTGTCCTTCTCATAGTAGAGTCTCTTCTATCCTTACCAAGGGGATAGTAGCAACTGAACAATTAAGAGTGCAGTAGTTAACACTTTGGATGAAGAAGAATTGTTTGGTAATTTCAGAGTTGGCAGGTGTATGAGGACAGAGGAGAATCTGTAGGAAATAGGCCAGACTATTCGTTGTATGTGTAGGCAAAGCAAAAATGAACCGTAACCGGAGAGACGGGTCCAATGTAGTACTGTCTGGCCAGTCAAAGAACTCCATAACTCTCTAGCGGTAGTAAATCAACGAGTGTCTGGTGGTTTAGATAGAACCTTGCTGACAATTTCCCAACACGGCTTACTTTTTTTTTTACTTAAAACTTTGTTACTTAAAAGAAAACTTAACTGGAGGTGTAAGTCAAGGAATATGAAGTTCGAATGCCAAAACTTTAGGTTAGAAGAGGAGGGTCACCATGTCGTCAGTAATGTTAGTTTTTTTTTTTTTTTTTTTTTTTTTTTGCAGATTAATATTAACTAAAATACCTTTGGTCAAGGGAGAAAAATAACAGCTAATGACTTCGTATACTAACTCCCCCCCCCCCCCATATTTCGTCTGCTCTACGAAGAAACGTGTTACTGACGGAATAAGCATCTTTGAATTTGCATTCAGCCAACTTTTAATCTCCTCTACATAAAGAGCAAGTGTCTGTCTATAAAACAACAACAACAACAAATGCAGCAGTTCTAGTCCACTGCAGGACAATAGCCTCAGACATGTCCTTAATCACGTCTGGGAAACAATAAATGTAGCCATCCTAGTCCACTGCAGGACAAAGGCCTCAGAAATGTCCTTAATCACGTCAGGGAAAAGATAAATGTAGCCGTCCTAGTCCTATGCAGGACAAGGGCCTCACCCATGTCCTTAATCACGTCAGGGAAACAATAAATGTAACTGTCCTAGTCCTATGCAAGACAAGGGCCTCAAACATGTCCTTAATAAACACTGGGGAACAATAAATGTAGCAGTTCTAGTACACGTATACAAAGGCCTCAGGCATGTCCTTAATCACGTCTGGGGACCACTAAATGTGGCCGTTCTAGTCCACTCAGCCAAAAGGCCTCAGGCATGCCCTTAATCACGTCTGGGGACCACTAAATGTGGCCGTTCTAGTCCACTCAGCCAAAAGGCCTCAGGCATGCCCTTAATCACGTCTGGGGACCACTAAATGTGGCCGTTCTAGTCCACTCAGGCAAAAGGCCTCAGGCATGCCCTTAATCACGTCTGGGGACCACTAAATGTGGCCGTTCTAATCCACTCAGGCGAAAAGCCTCAGGCATGCCCTTAATCACGTCTGGGGACCACTAAATGCGGCCGTTCTAGTCCACACAGGCAAAAGGCCTCAGACATGCCCTTAATCACGTCTGGGGACCACTAAATGCGGCCGTTCTAGTCCACTCAGGCAAAAGGCCTCAGGCATGCCCTTAATCACGTCTGGGGACCACTAAATGCGGCCGTTCTAGTCCACTCAGGCAAATGGCCTCAGGCATGCCCTCAATCACGTCTGGGGACCACTAAATGCGGCCGTTCTAGTCCACTCAGGCAAAAGGCCTCAGACATGCCCTCAATCACGTCTGGGGACCACTAAATGCGGCCGTTCTAGTCCACTCAGGCAAAAGGCCTCAGACACGTCCTCAATCACGTCTGGGGACCACTAAATGCGGCCGTTCTAGTCCACTCAGACAAAGGCCTCAGACACGTCCTCAATCACGACCTCAGACACGTCCTCAATCACGTTTGGGGACCAATAAATGTAGCCGTTCTAGTCCACTCCGGACAAAGGCCTCAGACACGTCCTCAATCATGTCTAGGGAACAATAAATGTAGCCGTTCTAGTCCACTCTGGCCAAAGTCCTCACACATGTCCTTAATCTCGTTTACGGAACAATAAATGTAGCCTTTCTAGTTCAGTCAGGACAAAGTCCTCAGACAAGTCCTTAATCTAGTCTAGGGAACAATAAATGTAGCCGTTCTAGTCCACTGCAGAACAGAGGCCTCAACCTGTCCTTAATGACGTCTAGGGAACAATAAATGTAGCCGTTCTAGTCCACTGCAGAACAGAGGCCTCAACCTGTCCTTAATCACGTCTGAGGAACAATAAATGTAGCCGTTCTAGTCCACTCAGACAAAGGCATCAGGCATGTCCTTAATCACGTCTAGGGAACAATAAATGTAGCCGTTCTAGTCCACTCTGGAGAAACTCCTCAGACATGTCCTTAATCTCGTCTAGGGAACAATAAATGTAGCCGTTCTAGTCCACTCAGGACAAAGTCCTCTGACATGTCCTTAATCTCGTCTAGGGAACAATAAATGTAGCCGTTCTAGTCCACTCAGGACAAAGTCCCCAGACATGTCCTTAATGATGTCTAGGGAACAATAAATGTAGCCGTTCTAGTCCACTCAGGACAAAGTCCTCCGACATGTCCTTAATGATGTCTAGGGAACAATAAATGTAACCGTTCTAGTCCACTGCAGGACAGAGGCCTCAACCTGTCCTTAATCACGTCTGAGAAACAATAAATGTAGCCGTTCTAGTCGACTCAGACAAAGGCATCAGACATGTCCTTAATCACGTCTAGGGAACAATAAATGTAGCCGTTCTAGTCCACTCTGGACAAAGTCCTCAGACATGTCCTCAATCTCGTCTAGGAAACAATAAATGTAGCCGTTCTAGTCCACTCAGGACAAAGTCCCCAGACATGTGCTTAATGACGTCTAGGGAACAATAAATGTAGCCGGTCTAGTCCACTGCATGACAGAGGCATCAACCTGTCCTTAATCTCGTCTGGGGAACAATAAATGTAGCCGTTCTAGTCCACTCAGGACAAGGTCCACAGACATGTCCTTAATCACGTCCACGGAACAATAAATGTAGCCGTTCTAGTCCACTCACGACAAAGTCCTCAGACATGTCCTTAATCACGTCTAGGGAACAATAAATGTAGCCGTTCTAGTCCACTCAGGACAAAGTCCTCAGACATGTCCTTAATCTCGTCTAGGGAACAATAAATGTAGCCGTTCTAGTCCACTCAGGACAAAGTCCTCAGACATGTCCTTAATCTCGTCTAGGGAACAATAAATGTTGCTGTTCTAGTCCACTCAGGACAAAGTCCTCAGACATGTCCTTAATCTCGTCTAGGGAACAATAAATGTAGCCGTTCTAGTCCACTCAGGACAAAGTCCCCAGACATGTCCTTAATGACGTCTGAGGAACAATAAATGTAGCCGTTCTAGTCCACTGCATGACAGAGACCTCAACCTGTCCTTAATCACGTCTGGGGAACAATAAATGTAGCCGTTCTAGTCCACTGAGGACAAGGTCCACAGACATGTCCTTAATGACGTCCACGGAACAATAAATGTAGCCGTTCTAGTCCACTCACGACATAGTCCTCAGGCATGTCCTTAATCACGTCTAGGGAACAATAAATGTAGCCGTTCTAGTCCACTGCAGGACAGAGGCCTCAACCTGTCCTTAATCACGTCTGGGGAACAATAAATGTAGCCGTTCTAGTCCACTCAGGACAAAGTCCCCAGACATGTCCTTAATGACGTCTGGGGAACAATAAATGTAGCCGTTCCAGTCCACTGCATGACAGAGGCCTCAACCTGTCCTTAATCACGTCCACGGAACAATAAATGTAGCCGTTCTAGTCCACTCACGACAAAGTCCTCAGGCATGTCCTTAATCACGTCTAGGGAACAATAAATGTAGCCGTTCTAGTCCACTGCAGGACAGAGGCCTCAACCTGTCCTTAATCACGTCTGGGGAACAATAAATGTAGCCGTTCTAGTCGACTCAGAATAAGGCATCAGACATGTCCTTAATCACGTCTGGGGAACAATAAATGTAGCCGTTCTAGTCGACTCAGACTAAGGCATCAGACATGTCCTTATTCACGTCTGGGGAACAATAAATGTAGCCATTCTAGTCCACTCAGGACAAGGTCCACAGACATGTCCTTAATGACGTCCACGGAACAATAAATGTAGCCGTTCTAGTCCACTCACGACAAAGTCCTCAGGCATGTCCTTAATCACGTCTAGGGAACAATAAATGTAGCCGTTCTAGTCCACTGCAGGACAGAGGCCTCAACCTGTCCTTAATCACGTCTGGGGAACAATAAATGTAGCCATTCTAGTCGACTCAGACAAAGGCATCAGACATGTCCTTAATCAAGTCAAGGGAACAATAAATGTAGCCGTTCAAGTCCACTCAGGACAAAGTCCTCAGACATGTCCTTAATCACGTAAAGGGAACAATAAATGTAGCCATTCTAGTCAACTCAGACAAAGGCATCAGACATGTCCTTAATCAAGTCAAGGGAACAATAAATGTAGCCGTTCAAGTCCACTCAGGACAAAGTCCTCAGACATGTCCTTAATCCCGTCAAGGGAACAATAAATGTAGCCGTTCCAGTCGACTCAGACTAAGGCATCAGACATGTCCTTAATCACGTCTGGGGAACAATAAATGTAGCCGTTCTAGTCGACTTAGACTAAGGCATCAGACATGTCATTAATCACGTCTGGGGAACAATAAATGTAGTCATTCTAGTCCACTCAGGACATAGTCCTCAGACATGTCCTTAATCACGTCTACGGAACAATAAATGTAGCCGTTCTAGTCCACTCCCGACAAAGTCCTCAGACATGTCCTTAATGACGTCTAGGGAACAATAAATGTAGCCGTTCTAGTCCACTGCAGGACAGAGGCCTCAACCTGTCCTTAATCACGTCTGGGGAACAATAAATGTAGCCATTCTAGTCGACTCAGACAAAGGCATCAGACATGTCCTTAATCACATCAAGGGAACAATAAATGTAGCCGTTCTCGTCCACTCAGGACAAAGTCCTCAGACATGTCCTTAATCACGTCAAGGCAACAATAAATGTAGCCGTTCTCGTCCACTCAGGACAAAATCCTCAGACATGTCCTTAATCACCTCTAGGGAACAATAAATGTAGCCGTTCTAGTCCACTCAGGACAAAGTCCTCAGACATGTCCTTAATCACTTCTAGGGAACAATAAATGTAGCCGTTCTAGTCCACTAGGGACAAAGTCCTCAGACATGTCCTTAATCACGTCAAGGGAACAACAAATGTAGCCGTTCTAGTCCACTCAGGACAAAGTCCTCAGACATGTCCTTAATCACGTCAAGGGAACAACAAATGTAGCCGTTGTAGTCCACTCAGGACAAAGTCCTCAGACATGTCTTTAATTACGCCTAGGGAACAACAAATGTAGCCGTTCTAGTCCAATCCTCAGACATGTCCTTAATCACGTCTAGGGAACAACAAATGTAGCCGTTCTAGTCTACTCAGGACAAAGTCCTCAGACATGTCCTTAATCACGTCTAGGGAACAATAAATGTAGCCGTTCTAGTCCACTCAGGACAAAGTCCTCAGACATCTCCTTACTCACGTCTAGGGAACAATAAATGTAGCCGTTCTAGTCCACTGCAGGACAGAGACCTCAGACATGTCCTTAATCACGTTTAGGGAACTATAAATGTAGCTGTTCTAGTCCACTCAGGACAAAGTCCTCAGACATGTCCTTAATCACGTCTGGGAAACAATAAATGTAGCCGTTCTAGTCCACTGCAGGACAAAGACCTCAACATGTCCTTAATCTCGTCTGGGAACCAATAAATGTAGCCGTTCTAGTCCACTGCAGGACGAAGGCCTCAGGCATGGCCCTAATCATATCTGAGGTTTGGCCTCTTTTCATCACAACGATGGCCAACTGCGGATTGGTAATGGTAGGTAATTTTTGTCTGATCGCTCAAAGCAAATCAACCTAGTATTGATGTCCCTGACTAGTACAGCTTTGCTGATCATTGTGATACGAAAACCCTTTTACCACATTCAAATATCTCAACTCGGAAAGGGCTGGCTATATAAATATACAATATATATATATTTTTCGGTCACGCTCAGCTCTCCACATCCCTCGCGATAGGAGAGAGAGTAGTCATACAATGGTGACAGAGGGTGCGCGCATTTGTGTGTGTATATCCCTCTATTTAGCCGTCACTTTTGACGGGTCGTGTGCACCGGTAGAAAATAATAATGTACTACATTAATCGTAACTAGTCACTAGTATCATAGAAGAACCATCTTCGTGAATTACTATGATATATGATCCAGCGTTGGGCTGGGGGAGACCATTCAGCGCTAGGATGCATGTTGGAAAACGAAGGTAAAGAAGGGGAGGGGATCTTCTAAAGACCATTAAGTAGCGCCCACAGTGCACCCCGTGTGTCGTATTTATGTCATGTCAAGCTCAAAATAAACATGATAGTTACACCTTTTACCGCCGTCTTTGCAAATCCCCAATTTCTTTCTTTTGCGGCCGTCTTCATTCTTCCTAATTCTGTTTTATTACGCATCATAGCCCGACATATAAGCCCCGCCCCTAAAGAAGACTATTATTGCCAAAGATTTCCAGGCAATTTGTTTTTATTTAATGTGTATATAAGTAATATACACTAGTGTATATTAGAAGAAAAACCTTTTTGAAATAAATAACAGGTGAAATAAAATACAAATTTAAACGGAATCAAATTATTTTCAATTCTTATACCTACCTAAGATATAAGCCCCGCCCCTGAAGAAAGATAATTGTTGCCAAAGATTTTCAGGTAACTTATTTTTATTTAATTTGTTTATAAGTAATATACACCAGTGTACACAAGTAAGAGAAAAGTCCCTTTGGAACAAATAAAGGTGGAAAAACTAATACAAGATTAAAACGGAATCTAATTTTTTCAATTTTTATACCTACCTGAGATAAAAGCCCCGCCCCTATAGCACCCAATCATTGCCAAAGTTTTCCAGATAATTTCTTTTGAATTTCCTTTTTATATAATTATTATATAAGTGTACATCGCTTTGAAATATAAAAAGAGAAAAAATGAATGATTAAAACTGAATCAAAGCATTTTTAATTATTCTTCAACAATTTTTTTTCTTTATATAAATAACAAAATGATTTACCCCAACGAGATAAAAGCTCCGTCATTAAAGAAGCCAATTGTTGTCAAAGTTTTCCAGATATTTTGTTTTTATTTGCTTTGTATATAATTATTATAAAAGTGTACACAAACAAGAAAAACTTCTCTTTGAAATAAAAAATAGGGAGAATATAAAAAATACAAGATTAAAACTGAAGCAAACCCTTTTCAATTTTTTATCAAAAAAGATAAATT
>NW_027172125.1:32500-52500 GCF_036898095.1 Palaemon carinicauda | reverse complement strand
CTCTTTAAATTATCCGCTTTGCTCCAACTTTGATCCCTTAGGGTCAAATCTGAGCTAGACAGAGAATATGACTCGGGAACATAGACAATTTTAGACTTCTTACATATATGAATAACTTGAAACAACATATTGTAATCTGAGATGGATTATGAAACATCAGAAAGAGCTACTGAAGTACACGAGTGAATGTTACTGATATGAGTGCTATTACTAATGAGGTATTAAAATTATATTTTTTGATTGAACTTCTGATTTCGGTCAAACAGTTCGGGTCTGGGCAGAGTTTAAACTTGAGAATTTGGTCATTACCTTAAATGGTGCGGCTTTTTACCCTAGATTACCCTAAAACTTTCCCAACTTTCTTGATGCTAGTGAAACCGTAATCACCTTACAAATATCATTACCTTAAAAATTACCTTGAAACCATGCAAATTACCTAAAACTAAGGTAAATACCTTAAAAGTTTAAAGCCTCTTTCTGGGTCTAGGGAGGGGGGGGGGTTTTGCCATGAAATTTGCACAATAGTTGTGAGGTTGAACAGCAAGATGATAGAAAAGGGGAACGGAGGATATCTAAAAAGATAAAAAGAGGGTGCATGTAGGGTACGGCTAGTTAGCGATAGTGAAAAAAAAAAAAACTGTGACGAATGGTGAAAGTTTCGAAATGCTTTTTGATCATGAAAATATGTCAAGGAAGATCACCATCATTATTCAATTTCCGAAAGGCCACCACATTGTGTGTGCAAAATCTTCATTGGCAATACAATGGTTTTAATCATTATATTAATAGGAGATCAGATTAGCTTTTCACGAGCATTACTAACTTTTGGGAGACTAAATTAAGTGGTTTTAAAATATAAAAGGCATTTAATACAATGAATTTTCATGGTAAATTTGGGAAAAACATTATTTGTTATTTTTTACAAATAATTTTTTGCCTCCTTAATAGATTAAATTTATGAAGTTTAAAAAAGGGACACTTTTAAGAACATTAACTGCCTGTCAAAAGAACTCTGTCTCTCTGTCTCTCTCTCTCTCTCTCTCTCTCTCTCTCTCTCTCTCTCTCTCAAGACAGTTAAATATACGAAGATCCGATCGACCTTTCAGGATAATTGATTGATTGATTGATTATCAGTTATCTTGCATCCTGACATCTAAGGTCATTGACGCCGAAATCGTTTGTTATAAAATAAAGTAAATAAATAATTGGTAATTCAGTTTAAAACAAAAAAAGCAAAAACATCTTTAGATAGCCTTCAGAAGACCTGCGTCCGAAATAAATTTAAAAATACCACTAGTATGGTACGACACCTCACGTCCGAGAATCTTGGCAAGGATGAACCTGGCATCCTCACCTCAATCCTCAAACAGATGTCTATTTCTTTACATCAACACTAAAACTAAATGCCGATTGACCAAAAATATATCGATATTTCAATAATATCCTTTAGGTTGATATTTGGCTAAACAATTATCCATAACTACATACATAAAATAAAATTCTACATACTCGACGTATAGAAGCTCTAACAGTACTCACCGTCTTTCTCCAAAGGATGGCTCTGTACTGGTTCACGCACTGGTTGTTGGCATCGGTGAGGACCACGGATAAGAAGAAAGGTACCTTCTCGCAGTCGCATCCCACATAGTTCTGGTGCACTGCAAAAGGAAGAAAGGAAAAGTAAGGCCTTGGAAGTTAGGTCTCCACCTAATACAGTTTACATACTGCACTATTTTATAGTTCATGTTTTTTTTTTTTTTTTTTTTTTTTTTTTTTTTTTTTTTACAAAATTCAGAAGCGTCCTGAGAGCTTAAGCAATTACAGATGATGATGTTTGCTAACTGCAATTTAGAAGCTATCATATCCTTCATAAGGTCAATTTCAAGTCATTACTTCCAGCTACGTAGAGAATTAATTACAATAGTAACAATTGTGAGTACTAATAAAAATATGGTTAATGATCACATTCTACATATACTAGGATATACGGTGGATAAAAAATTTAGAAAACACTTTCAACACGTGATGGTTTTCAGACTTTAGTTCAAAATTGCAATTATATACTTATATGAACAAAGACTCATTATATAGTATATATAATATGAATAAATATAATATAGAATATATAAAAAATATTATTATTATTATTATTATTATTACTTGCTAAGCTACAACCCTACTTAGAAAAGCAGGATGTTAGAAGCTAAGGGCTCATACAAGGAAAATAGCACAAGGAGGAAAGGAAATAAGGGAGTTAACTATAAGAGAAGTTTAAGAATAACATTATTAAAATACATCTTATATATATATATATATATATATGTATATATATATATATATATATATATATTATATATATATATATTATATATATATATATATATATTATATATATATATATATATATAGATATCACTTATCAATTCATAATTCGTGGGTACTAAAGGTATTCCGGTTTCTAGTATGTACAGATTCGGTAGGGTTGTTAGCTCCATGTCTTGCCATTTAAGGGTCAAACACACAAACACACACATATACTATATATACATATATATATATACATAACCATCATCACTATTATTACAAGCTAAGCTACAACCATAGTTGGAGAAGCAGGAAACTATGGCTCTACCAATGGAAAAATAGCCCACTGAGGAAAGGAAATAAGTAAATAAATACGAAAAGTAATGAATAAACTATATATATATATATATATATATACATGTATATATAGGTATATATATATATATATATATGCAAGGTTTTTAACTAATACTGTACAATCTCCTATACAACCCCATGTAATCATTGACAGAATCACATTGCAACCACATAAGAATGTTCCACATAATGTTCAAATACTTATAAGCATCCACGACCACCCTAATATCATTATCATTATTATTATTATTATTATTGTTGTTGTTGTTGTTGTTACTAGCAAAACTACAACCCTAGTTGAAAGCAGGATATGCTATAAGCCCAGGGGTTCCAACCGGGAAAATAGCCCAGCGTGGAAAGGAAACAAGGAAAAATAAAATATTTTAAGAACATTAACAACATTAAAATAAATATCTCCTATATAAACTATAACAAATCTAAAAAAAATAAGATGAATAGAAATAAGATAGAATAGCAAGCAGTCCTTAAAACACTCGTTCTCTTAGTAGAATGACTTCAATCTTCCCATACATGGCCCGGAAGGACTTTGGAAAGAGCATTGGCTGTCTACTCTAACCTCCCATTTGAGTTCCATCCTTTAACAAACGATAATATCCATTAACACTGACGCAGGCGAGAAGGGATGGCCATTCGGAGAGGGGCAGACACTTTTTATATGGCCTCTATAACAGTTATATAGAGGAACGAGTTTAAAAAAAGGAGAGTTAAAGAATATAGTGCAGTCAGGAGAGACAAACATCTAGAGTGGAATATATAACGATTTCTGTCGATAATCTTATCAAAACTGATTATTCTCTTATGCATCATGATGGTGGTTTCAGACTGCATTAGAGAGAGAGAGAGAGAGAGAGAGAGAGAGAGAGAGAGAGAGAGAGAGAATTTATAAACCTAAAACTTAGGGCACTTACGTCCAGGAGAGAGAGAGAGAGAGAGAGAGAGAGAGAGAGAGAGAGAAATTCCTAAAACCTAGGCAATTAAGAAAGAAAGAGAGAGAAATTCCTAAAACCTAAGGCAATTAAGAAAGAGAGAAATTCCTAAAACCTAAGGCAATTGAAAGAGAGAGAGAGAGAGAGAGAGAGAGAGAGAGAGAGAAATTCCTAAAACCTAAGGCAATTGAGAGAGAGAGAGAGAGAGAGAGAGAGAGAGAGAGATCAAACTTCAATTTCCTATATAAAGGTCACACGCATCATAAATTGCACTACAGCTACTCAATATCCAAAGAGGAGTTAATCTTTTAGATATGGATAAGCAAAAGACCATAAAAGATCAAACTTCGCATTCTTATCGTTTGGGAAATGAGCACGAATCAAAGGCCATTCAGCGCTGTATTATTATCTTTATTATTATTAAATGCTAGGCTACAACCTTAGTTGGAAAAGCAGGATACAATAAGCCCAGGGGCCCCAACAAGGAATATAGCCCAGTGAGGAAAGGAAAAAAGCAAAAATAAAACATTTTAAGAATAGTAACACTAAAATAAATATTTCCTATATAAGCAATAAAAACTTCAACAAAACAAGAGGAAGAGAAACTAGATAGAACAGTGTGCCCGAGTGTACCCTCAAGCAAGAGAACTCTAACCCAAGACCCGTACTCTCACATTTTGGAATCATTTCAACATCTAAATGCAAAATAAGAAGGGATTAAAAGAATCAAAAAAATAAAATTCATAAATTTATTCAATGCTCATGATAAACCAATACTCTGAATAATTTTTTTTTCAAGTTAAGGGCATTACTATTTTCCTCCCGTATATCTCTTAAAAGGTTTGTCCTGGAAAAAATGTGTCCTCCTCTGAAGATTAAAAACAGGACAATCCACTAAAATATGTTTGTAATCTATTGTATAGGTTCTCCCAAACACACACCACTCCCCCCCCCCTTACCTTGGATCACAAGGATGGTAAGGTTGCAAACACTAAAGGAACTAAAGAGTCTAAGCGGGACTCTAACCCCCGTCAGGCGGTTACAAGGCAGAGACTTTTACCAATCAGGCCAATGATCTTAATATAGATTATCGGGGAAAAAACGTCTAGGGAAAAAAAACGTTTTTCTAATAAAAAAAAAAACCGTTTCTGGAACGTTTTCATAAAACAAACGGAAGATCGCAAGTTTTGGAGTGGTAATTACTAGAGAGGAGGAAGCAAGTCGTGCCTTCGAAATTTCTCATTCTGATTATTGGAAATTATTGAAGTGGAATTAGTTGAGAGAGATTAATAAGAACGTCTGTTTTTTATCTAGTTTTACAGTCCGAGACTCGAGGAAAAAAAAAAATCTCAAGTCAAGATGAGTTTGAAAATCCTTCAACGTTTGGCTATCAGTAATCTGGCGATGTCGCTACATTAAAAATAATTATTTTCAAATTTTGATTTTATCTAAATATCCAACTACTGAGAAATCCAACATTTATCGAAAATAATAACATTTTTGAAATTTGATTTTATCTAATAACCCATCTACCGAAAAATCCAAAAGTTATCGAAAATAATAAAATTTCAAAATTTTTATTTTATCTAACGATCCATCAACCGAAAAAAAATAAATATAATAAAAAATAATTCAAAAATTTTGAGATTATCTTAAAATCCATCTACCAAGAAATGAACAAGGGCAGGACATATAAAGAGAATGACTGATAATAGATGGATATCAAGAATAACGGAATGGAACCTCGAGATTGCAAAAGAAGCATGGGAAGGAAGAGAAGACGATAGATTGACGAACTAAGAAAATTTGCGGGAATAGACTGGCATAGAGAGACCATAAATAAAAGTGAGTGGAAGGTCATGTCTAAGGCCTTTATATCATCATTACTATTATTAGTATTATTATCATCATTACTATTACAATTTCTAATATTGTATATTATTACTATTATTAGAATTAATATTACTATTACAATAATTAGTAATACTATAATACTATTATTATTATCATAAACAGGGATATATTCTTGTTTACTCACAGGTTTAAAAGAACCCTGAAGATTAAAGTCCACCGTAAATTGGCAAAAAAAAAAAAAAAAGAAAAAAAAAATAAAGGAAAGAGCAAACGCAAAATTAATAGAAAAGAAACGGAAAAAGAAAACATGGTAACAACCACCAATGTGCCAATAAATAAATAACAGATCCATCCTTTGTCTTTGAAATTTCATGGCAAACCCCCAGAAAAAACCCAGAATTTGTTTGCGCTTGTATCTCCTCACCCTCATTTTTTTTTTTTTTTTTTTTTTTTTAAATAGCAGCGTTACAAGCAACCAGTTACACCGTTATAGCTGCCCAGGAAGCTATTACCCTAGCGAAAAGAAAATGAAGCAATTAATTTGCAGTATGCATAAATTAGGGGACGTTCTAAATTTCAAAGAGGGAAGAGTAATTCGATTGTACACACCAGTATTGCGCGCGTTACCCCTCGGACAACATCCGCGCATGTGCACTACACCCGCCTCTTGCATCTACGGTATTTACATTTTTTGGCTTGCTTATTGATAGCTTGATGTGGAGTAATTTTAATATATATATATATATATATATATATACACACACACACATATATATATATATATATATGTGTGTGTGTGTGTGTGTGTGTGTGTGTGTGTAAAATATGCCAAGATAGATATACCACAAACAAATGACAGTGGAAGGATATATCTGAGGCCTTTGTCTAGTCACAGCTGATGATGGTAATAATATATAATACAGACATACAAATATGTATATGCAGTATACAAAAAGACGCATACACACAAATTTCCGCCTACGTAAATTATAAAATCAACAACTGCCAATTATACTATTGAAGTAATAATAATTTAAGTTAAGAGGGAGACTAGATATGTTCCTCCAGCGACTTCCACCATAGCTCCCTCTTTCTGATCTGCATTGCAATGGCTTGCCATTGCTCAGTCCACAAGCTCGCTTGAGGGGAAGAGGACATGCGTCCTTGGGCTACGTCTCTCTCTCTCTCTCTCTCTCTCTCTCTCTCTCTCTCTCTCTCTGTGAATAACTGAAGTTAATATCATACATACGTGTGAAAAAAAGTATAATTTATCTCCTTTACAATACATGTGTAAATTGAAAACGTCTCTCTCTCTCTCTCTCTCTCTCTCTCTCTCTCTCTCTCTCTCTCTGAATAACTGAAGTTAATATCATACATACGTGTGAAAAAAGTATAATTTATCTCCTTTACAATACATGTGTAAAATGAAAACGTGCCTCTCTCTCTCTCTCTCCTCTCTCTCTCTCTCTCTCTCTCTCTCTCTGTGAATAACTGAAGTTAATATCATACATACGTGTGAAAAAAGTATAATTTATCTCCTTTACAATACATGTGTAAATTGAAAACGTCTCTCTCTCTCTCTCTCTCTCTCTCTCTCTCTCTCTCTCTCTCTCTCTGAATAATTGAAGTTAATATCATACATACGTGTGAAAAAAGTATAATTTATCTCCTTTACAATACATGTGTAAAATGAAAACGTGCCTCTCTCTCTCTCTCTCT
Organism: Palaemon carinicauda; assembly: GCF_036898095.1. Taxonomy (NCBI): domain Eukaryota; kingdom Metazoa; phylum Arthropoda; class Malacostraca; order Decapoda; family Palaemonidae; genus Palaemon; species Palaemon carinicauda. The sequence continues at coordinate 45,319 of NW_027172125.1, read as the reverse complement.
CTCTCTCTCTCTCTCTCTCTCTCTCTCTGTGAATAACTGAAGTTAATATCATACATACGTGTGAAAAAAGTATAATTTATCTCCTTTACAATACATGTGTAAAATGAAAACACGCCTCTCTCTCTCTCTCTCTCTCTCTCTCTCTCTCTCTCTCTCGGTGGGTTTACAACTGTACAAATCAATTCAGAGTTGAAAATTATAGTTTTCGTCTATAATTAGTTTTGTAGTATTTTACATGAATGTATTTGCGTATGGTGTGAACAAATAAATGTGTAAAAAGTCTCTCTCTCTCTCTCTCTCTCTCTCTCTCTCTCTCTCTCTCTATTTGATTTAAAATTTGAATGTACAGTTATAGATATAGAATTAGCTTTGTAATATTTTACATGTGTGAGTGTGTGCATAAGTGGCTCTATTTAATATTTTATTCATAAAAAATCTATTTCGATATTGTTACTGTACTTAAAATGTTATTTCAATTGCGTATTAATTTTCTTGTTTATCAAATTCCTTATTTCATTTCCTCACTGGGCTATTTTCCACACTGGAGCCCTTGGTCTTCAAGCTTTTCCAACTAGGGTTGTAGATGAGCTAATAATAATAATAATAATAATAATAATAATAATAATAATAATAATAATAATAATAATAATCACCCAAAATTGTACAACGCACAAGGAAAAAGCCATTTCAGTACTCTCTCTCTCTCTCTCCCCTCAAAAGCATTAGGTAATGCATAGCAGTAATGCAAATATCAGGAGACTTACACACGAGATTGTGCCTCATCTACATTTCCTCCGTATGGGAGAGGCTAATTGCTATGCTCGCGTTAATTATTCTCTTTGCTTTCTCCTGATCTATTCCTCGTGCTTTTCTGTCACTGGTAACCATTTGAGAATCGAGGGGAACGTGTTATCAACTAGGAAAAATTTGGTGATAAACTAATGCTGTTACTGTTCTTAAATTATTCTATTCTAATTGTCCATTACTTCGCATGTAGTTTATTTCCTTATATCCTTTCCTCACTAGGCTATTTTTCCATGTTGGAGCCCTTGGCTTATAGCACCCTGCGTTTCCAAATAGGGTTGTAGCTTTGCTAATAATAATAATAATAATAATAATAATAATAATAATAACAACTATAATAATAATAATAATAATAATAATAATAATAATAATAATAATAATAATAATAATAATAATAATAGCAGAAATAGCAAAAATGTATCGCCCATAGTAGTAGTAGTAGTAGTAGTAGTAGTAGTAGTAGTAGCAGTAAAGACTAGAACTGACAAGCCCCAACTACCTCGAATCAATAAGCCAAATATCAATAAGGGGAGACTGCTATAGAAAACTAAGGGCACAAAACATATATGAAAAACAAATCCTTACGACTCAAAAAAAGGTACTAAAAAAAGAGCCTCACCAATCAAAGCACATATCTAAAGCAAGAGAGGAACTGTGACGTCGGGAAGAGGACATAGGAATTAAGAGAAAAAGCAATCCTGGCCAGCAAATTTGCAATGGATCCCTGCAGAAAAGGCAGACTCCAATGTTGCAATCTCTCGTTCAGTGCAAGGGTAGGTAAATAAATCATTCGCTCCTATTCCTTATTCCTAGTCAACAACCTTTCTCTCTCTCTCTCTCTCTCTCTCTCTCTCTCTCTCTCTCTCTCTCTGAACAATATGAATAATATAAGATAATATACAAAATTTTGTGAAAAAGTATCATTGGTATAAAATGAAAATGCTCTCTCTCTCTCTCTCTCTCTCTCTCTCTCTCTCTCTCTCTCTCTTTCTGAATAACATAAGTTAATATACGTGAAAGTATAATTAGTATAAAATGAAACCCCTCTCTCTCTCATCTCTCTCTCTCTCTCTCTCTCTCTCTCTGATAATATACAAATGTGAAAAAGTATAATTAGTATAAAATGATAACCTCTCTCTCTCTCTCTCTCTCTCTCTCTCTCTCTCTCTCTCTGTGAATAATATAAGATAATATACAAATTTGTGAAAAAGTATCATACTCTCTGAACAATATGAATAATATAAGTTAATATACGTGTGAAAAAGTATAATTAGTAAATAACGAAAATTCTCTCTCTCTCTCTCTCTCTCTCTCTCTCTCTCTCTGTAAATAATATGAATAATATAAGATAATATACAAATTTGTGAAAAAGTATAATTAGTATAAAATGATAACCTCTCTCTCTCTCTCTCTCTCTCTCTCTCTCTCTCTCTCTCTGTGAATAATATGAATAATATAAGACAATATACAAATTTGTGAAAAAGTATCATACTCTCTGAACAATATAAATAATATAAGTTAATATACGTGTGAAAAAGTATAATTAGTAAAAAAATTAAAATTCTCTCTCTCTCTCTCTCTCTCTCTCTCTCTCTCTCCTCTCTCTCTCTGAATAATATTAATAATATAAGGTAAACAAATTTGTGAAAAAGTATCATTAGCATAAAATGAAAGTTCTCTCTCTCTCTCTCTCTCTCTCTCTCTCTCTCTCTCTGTAAATAAAGTAAGTTAATATACATGTGTGAAAAAGTGTAATTAGTATAAAATGAAAATCTCTCTCTCTCTCTCTCTCTCTCTCTCTCTCTCTCTCTGTAAATAAAGTAAGTTAATATACATACGTGTGAAAAAGTATAATTAATATAAAATGAAAATCTCTCGCTGGGTGTGCATAATTCAAGTTAATATCATACATACGTGTGAAAAAAGTAAAATACCTCTCCTTTATAATAAATGTATATGATATTGCTGTTTAGGTCTCTCTCTCTCTCTCTCTCTCTCTCTCTCTCCTCTCTCTCTCTCTCTCAAGTAAATCTAAAAGATCAAGAACTAAATCTAAAAAATCAAGAAATAAACCTAAAAGATCAAGAAGTAAATAAAAAAGATCAAGAAGTAAATTTAAAAGATCAAGAAGAAAATCTAAAAGATCAAGAAGTAATTCTAAAAAATCAATTAGAAAATCTAAAAGATCAAGAAGTAAATCTAAAAGATCAAGAAGTAAATCTAAAAGACCAAGAGGAAAATTTAAAATATTAAAAAGTAAATCTAAAAGATCAAGAAGTAAATCTAAAAAATCAATTAGAAAATCTAAAAGATCAAGAAGTAAATCTAAAAGATCAAGAAGTAAATCTAAAAGACCAAGAGGAAAATTTAAAATATTAAAAAGTAAATCTAAAAGATCAAGAAGTAAATCTAAAAAATCAAGAAGTAAATCTAAAAGACCAAGAAGTAAATCTAAAAAATCAAGAAGAAAATATAAAAGACCAATAATTACGTAAATCTAAGAGATCAAGAAGAAAATCTAAAAGACCGAGAAGTAAATCTAAAAGACCAAGAAGTAAATCTAAAAGACTAAGAAGTAAATCTAAAAGATCAAGAATAAAATCTAAAAGATCAAGAATAAAATCTAAAAGATAAAGAAGTAAATCTAAAAGATAAAGAAGTAAATATAAAAGATTAAGAAGCAAATCTAAAAGATTAAGTAAATCTAAAAGATCAAGAAGTAAATCTAAAAGACCGAGAAGTAAATCTAAAAGACCAAGAAGTAAATCTAAAAAATCAAGAGGTAAATCTAAAAGATCAAGAAGCAAATCTAAAAGACCAAGAAGAAAATCTAAAAGACCGAGAAGTAAATCTAAAAGACCAAGAAGTAAATCTAAAAGACTAAGAAGTAAATCTAAAAGATCAAGAATAAAATCTAAAAGATCAAGAATAAAATCTAAAAGATAAAGAAGTAAATCTAAAAGATAAAGAAGTAAATATAAAAGATTAAGAAGTAAATCTAAAAGATTAAGTAAATCTAAAAGATCAAGAAGTAAATCTAAAAGACCGAGAAGTAAATCTAAAAGACCAAGAAGTAAATCTAAAAATCAAGAGGTAAATCTAAAAGATCAAGAAGCAAATCTAAAAGACCAAGAAGTAAATCTAAAAGACCGAGAAGAAAATCTAAAAGACCAAGAAGTAAATCTAAAAGACCGAGAAGAAAATCTAAAAGACCAAGAAGTAAATCTAAAAGACCAAGAAGTAAATATAAAAGATTAAGAAGTAAATCTAAAAGATCAAGAAGTAAATCTAAAAAATGAAGAAGAAAATCTAAAAGACCAAGAAGTAAATCTAAAAGACCAAGAAGTAAATCTAAAAGACTAAGAAGTAAATCTAAAAGATCAAGAATAAAATCTAAAAGATCAAGAATAAAATCTAAAAGATAAAGAAGTAAATCTAAAAGATAAAGAAGTAAATATAAAAGATTAAGAAGTAAATCTAAAAGATTAAGTAAATCTAAAAGATCAAGAAGTAAATCTAAAAGACCGAGAAGTAAATCTAAAAGACCAAGAAGTAAATCTAAAAAATCAAGAGGTAAATCTACAAGATCAAGAAGCAAATCTAAAAGACCAAGAAGTATCTAAAAGACCGAGAAGAAAATCTAAAAGACCAAGAAGTAAATCTAAAAGACCGAGAAGAAAATCTAAAAGACCAAGAAGTAAATCTAAAAGACCAAGAAGTAAATCTAAAAGATTAAGAAGTAAATCTAAAAGATCAAGAAGTAAATCTAAAAAACGAAGAAGAAAATCTAAAAGACCAAGAAGTAAATCTAAAAGACCAAGAAGCAAATCTAAAAGACCAAGAAGCAAATCTAAAAGACCAAGAAGTAAACCTAAAATATCAAGAAATAAATCACAAAGATCAATAACATTCCCAATCTATCCCATACAGCATACTACTCGTTGGGAATCCAAACCCGAATAGGCCAAACGCTTTCTAATCCTCAAAGACTGGGCAAAGTGGTTGTACAAATCCAGGTAAATGGCCTCTTGGGCACTATCCCAGCCGAGTGTTTTTCACTCTTCTTTACCAGCCGATGCTGGAAAGAGTGATGTCCTGGATGGGAGTCGTCCAGTTTCCAGGATGAGCATAAATTGAAGAGGATAATTTGGTGTGATTGTTTAAAATGTGGTGGTCATTTTTGAGTGTGGAGGAACGTATTTTATTCCATAAATATCCTATGCGTTACAACAACATCAATAATAATAATAATAATAATAATAATAATAATAATAATAATAATATAATAATAATAATAATAATAATAATGACGACAAAAAGAGTCCTAGCTTTCTCCATATTTTATTCATTCAGGGGGAGAAAAAAACAATAACTCGTATAAATATCGTATGCGTTATAATAATAATAATAATAGTAATAATAATAATAATAACAACAATAGTAATAATAATAATAATAATGACGAGGAAAAGAGACCTAGCTTTCTCCACATTTTATTCCTTCATAAATTTGCTTTCTTCATAAATTACTTTATTTACATTACTTTTCGAGGCTCTGCAGGCATAAATTATCGAACCCAGAAAATTTTAAAAAAAAAATGATAAAAGCTTAGACCTGATGAACATCTCCAAAAGCAAAATATACTGAAAAATCTGGACAGCAAACATGAAGTTTATTTATTTTTTTCTTAGAATTCAGCTCCGCCAAGTCATCAAAAAAGAACCGCTTAGGTTAAAAATCTAGACCTACAAAAATATAAAAATCTGGAAATAGTAAGAACGAAAAAAACAAAGATTTACACCTTTACGTATGGTTCCAGAACCGTTCCAGAACAGGACGGGGATAAATAAAATCCCGACTTGGAACCTCGACAGAATCGGTGCAACTTAAAATCACATCTGACGAGGACAAAGGCGAATTCGATTGGAAATGGACAATTGATACCTCCGCCGAAAGGATTAGAATATACCCGTGGCACGGACACGGCATACGAAATATAAAAAAAAGGGTGAGAGAGAGAGAGAGAGAGAGAGAGAGAGAGAGAGAGAGAGAGAATTCCCTATATTTGGTCGAGACATTTCGTGCGAATAGATTTTATTTTTTGAGGGAACAGAGAGAGAGAGAGAGAGAGAGAGAGAGAGAGAGAGAGATTCCCTATAGTTGATCGAGACATTTCGGACAACTACATTATTTTCTGAGGAAATATTTGTGAAATATTTCCATGTTACAAGGATTTAATCTCTCAATATATACGAATATTATTTCTAATCTTTCGTTACGCAAGCAACATGTCGTTCATGAACCTTAAAAGGACGAAAGACTTCAAGCCTCAGCGACAAAGTGCAAACAGCAATGGATGAATTTAATTCAATATAAAATTTAGGCGTAAAAATTCACTGGGGCATCAAAGGCCTTTTAGCGGTGTATAATGCCAATGAATCAACCATACCATTACTCCCACATTTGTTATCATTTTAACTTCTGAAACCAATGACATAACTTACATATAATAATATCTGAATGAAAAATAAGGAAGGATTAAAAGGATTGAAATAATAAATTAATAAAATCATAAAATTAGTTAAAGCTCATGAAGGCCCTAAATCCGAAGCAAGTAATTAAGAAAACACTATTCAACCAGAGGTTTCATTAAGGATAAATGAAACATAAGTCTCCAAAGATCAAAGACTGATTCGTAAGGTTTATCAGTAACGTTTCATTTTTATCAAAGAAACTAAATAAAAACTGGAGGTACCGGGTTAAAGGTTTAGCCTAACGTAGCGTGTTCCCTCAGCCAGCAACTTAAAAACCCGATGTATTTGATATTCAACTATGATAAGAATATACATTCAACTAGTCAGTGGGTATATATCCTTCTCTTGCTTGAGGGTACATTCTGATACACTATTTTATATCATTTCTCTTCTCTTTATTTTGTTAATTATTTACAGTTTATATAAAAAATATTTATTCTCGTGTTGTTACTGTTCTTGAAATATTTTATTTTAATTGTTAATAACTTATCTTATTTCCTTGTTCCCTTTCCTCACTGGGCTATTTTCCCTGTTGAACCCCTAAGGCTTATAGCATCCAGCTTTTCCAACTAGGGTTGTGGCTTAGCAAGTAATAATAATAATACCAATACATTCAAATACACACAGACACACACACGTACATTCACCATCATAATCCATTGCTATTGCATGACAAAGGCCTCATAAATAACCTACTCGAGTCTGATTACGGCCTATCTATAAGAGAGAGAGAGAGAGAGAGAGAGAGAGAGAGAGAGAGAGAGAAAGAGAATACACCCAATCACTTTTACGAGAGAGAGAGAGGAGAGAGAGGAGAGAGAGAGAGAGAGAGAGAGAGAACAGTACACCTTAATCACTTATACGAGAGAATAAAACCGTAATCACTTGAGAGAGAGAGAGAGAGAGAGAGAGAGAGAGAGAGAATAACCGTAATCACTTGAGAGAGAGAGAAGAGAGAGAGAGAGAGAGAGAGAGAGATAAACAATACACCCTAATCATTTATACGAGAGAGAGAGAGAGAGAGAGAGAAGAGAGAGAGAGAGCAATACACCTAATTACTTATACGAGAGAGAGAGAGAGAGAGAGAGAGTGAGAGAGAGAGAGAGAGAGAGTGAGAGAGAGAGAGAAAACAGTACACCCTAACCCTTATACGAGAGAGAGAGAGAGAGAGAGAGAGAGAGAGAGAGAATACACCCTAATCACTTATACAAGAGAGAGAGAGAGAGAGAGAGAGAGAGAGAGAGAGAGAGAGAAAAAAAAAAATACACCGTAATCACTTATTAGAGAGAGAGAAAAATACACCCGTAATCACTTAAATGGGAAGAGAGAGAAATACAACCGTAATCACTTATAAGAGAGAGAGAGAGAGGAGAGAGAGAGAGAGAGAGAGAGAACACACAATACACCCTAATCACTTATACGAGAGAGAGAGGATCGAGAGAGAGCGAGAGACTTACCTTATTGCATTATTCTATGTTTGGGTTCCCCCAGGTCCCTCAGTGTGAGGCCCCTCGTATATCCACCAGAGAGTTGCTAATGCATCTTCCCGGTGTATTTTGCATCTTCCAGTCTTGGATGGTCTGGGATGCATCTTAGGTATTTATCGAGCTTATTCTTAAACACATCTACGCTCACTCCTGATATGTTTCTTAGATGAGCTGGCAGGGCATTAAATAGTCGCTGCATCATCGATGCTAGTGCGTGGTGGATTAATGTCGTGTGCCTTCCTTAGTTTTCCTGGTCTTAGTTTTGGCACTATTAATCTACCTCGGCTTGCTCTTTCTGATATTTTTAGCTCCATGATGTTTTCAGTAATTCCTTCGATTTGTTTCCATGCTTGTATTATCATGTAGCGTTCTCTTCTCCTTTCTAGACTGTATAATTTTAAAATTGCAGTCTTTCCCAGTAGTCAAGGTCCTTAACTTCTTCTATTCTAGCAGTATAGGACCTTTGTACACTCTCTATTTGTGCAATATCCTTTTGGTAGTGTGGGTACCATATCACATTGCAGTACTCGAGTGTACTGCGTACATAAGTTTTGTACAGCATAATCATGTGTTCAGCTTTTCTTGTTTTAAAGTGTCTGAATAGCATTCCCAGTTTTGCTTTACATTTAGCCAACAGTGTTGCTATTTGGTCGTTGCATAACATATTCCTGTTTAACATTACACCAAGGTCTTTAATTGCTTCCTTGTTTGTGATTGTCTCGTTATTAGGTCCCCTGTATAATTTATTGATTCGAACTTATCGGAGTTAAATACCATCCTACTTATCTCCGACCATTTAGGCTATATATTTTATTTAGATCTCTTTGTAATGAGTTCCTATCTTCATCACAAGAAATTTCTCTACTTATTCTTGTGTCATCGGCGAAACTTCTCACTACAGAGTCTTCAACATTACAGTCTATGTCTGAGATCATAACAACAAACAGCTAATACCGTACCCTGTGGCACGCCAAATATTACCCGAGCTTCATCTGATTTCTCGTCATTTGCAACCATCATCTGTTTTCTGTTTTGTAGAAATTCTTTTATCCATTTTCCTATCTTTCCCTTAATATTATGCTTTCTCATTTATGGTCTACCTTGTCAAAGGCTTTTGCAAAATCTAGATATACCATATCTGTGTTTTTTTTCATTTATCATATTTTTATATGTTTTCATTGTGTGCTATCAGTTGTGTTTGTGTACTTTTTTCCGGGCACAAAACCGTGTTGACCTACATTAAACAAATTATTTTTAACCAAATGATTCATTATTTTCTTTTTTATTACCCCTTTCATACACTTTCATAATATGTGATGTTAGACTAACTGGTCTATAATTGCTTGCCTCTAGTCTTGATCCACTTTTGAAAATAGGGGTTATATATGCTAATTTATGTTTAACATATATCTCGCTCATATCTACACTTTGCCTTAGCAGTATTGCAAGCAGCTTCGCGATAGTGTGTGCAGTTTTTCTTAACAAAATCGCTGGAACTCCATCTGGCCCGGCCACTGATCCATTTTTAATTTCGCTCATAGCCTGTACAATATCTGCTTCATTAATATCTATATCCGTTAGATATTCACCATATTCTTCTCTAATTTCTGTTTCATTATTCTCATTCGCAATTCTTGGCGTGAATTCACTCTTATATTTTTCTGCTAATATGTTACATATTTCCTTTTTTTTTATTCGTTAGCCGTCCTTCAATTCTTAGAGGGCCTATTTCTAATCTCCCTTTATTCATCTTTTTTGCATAGGAGTAAAGTACTTTGGGTTTTTTCTTTATTTTTTGAAGTGTCCTTTCTTCCAAGTACCTTTTTTCATTTTCTTTTGATCGTATAATCTTTTTTCCTGCATTTTTTATCTTACTTTTTATTTCCATCATTTTCCATACATTTTTTTCTTTTGCAAGATTTTTTATTTTTCGGTACATATTTTTCAACAATTTTCTACAGTATCTTGTATAATATATCCGTATTTACCTGCATATTATCACTTACTAACACATCTTTCCTATCTTTGTTCAATTCTTCATTTATATCTGACCATTTTATATTCTTACCATAGAAATTATATTTTCCATAACCTTCCCATTGTTTTGTGCTTTGTTTTTCTCTGCGTTCACTTGCCTTGGAATAGACTATCAATTCTATGACATTGTGGTCTGAAATTCCCGTGTTATACACTATTATTTCTTGAACATAATTCACCTCATTCACATATACTAAAATCTAGGACATTGTCCTTTCTTGTTGGAATGTGGTTTATTCGTTGCATATTATGTTCTAATAGCATATCTTGAAGCTTTTCAAATTGCCTCTTATCTTCTGCGCTACTATTACTCTCTTTTTTTATATGTATATATACAACCACTTTCTTCTATCCGTTCTTTCCAATCCACGAAAGGAAAGTTAAAATCTCCGGATAGGAGTATATTCCAGTCTTTATGGTTTCTACATATATCATCTATTTTTTCTATTATTATGTCAAACTCCTTAGTATTTGGGGTCTGTAGACTACAATATTCATTAATTTTTCATATTCAAATTCTACCACAATTAATTCACACTCTGTGTTGCTGTATTTTTCACAGACTTTTCCTTGATTTATGTCTCTTCCATATATTGTGGTTCCCCCTTGATTCCTATTTGTTCTGTCTGACCTATAAGTTTGGAAAATCCTTTATCTGGTCATCACTGCCAGTCTCTTGGGAATACAATGTTTCACTTATATTTAACATATCTATTTTTTCAATTTGCATTAGTTCTTCTAAGAACTCTATTTTCCTTTTAGAGTTACTCGTGACTAAACCCTGTACATTCATCACTATTATGGTTTGTGTTTCATCCCCATTATTTAATATTGGTAATAATATGGATTCTCCTATGCTTCCTTCCTGTTCTGATATGATGTTCTTTTTTTTCATTTTCAGGAATTCTGCCATTGAAAAATCCAACTTTTCTATCATATTTCCTCTTTCGCCTTCATATTTATTTTTGTGTGTATACCTGCAATTATCCCCATATCTGCACTAACCCCTGGCATTATAGATGCATTTTTGTTTAGTTGGGCTCTAATTGTGCATATTTGGGTTGAAAGGCATCATATCTTGGGGCCTTTGGTGCATAGAGCGGTATATACTCGGCTATTTTTTTTTTTTTTTTTTTTTTTTTGGTTAATTTTTTTGTTTCATTTTTGCTTTCATTTTCCTTTTCTGTTTGCTGACTTTTCTGACTTTCATTCATGGTTGCAGGATGCATATATCGACATTATTTGTTGAATTTGCATCCTTTTCCTTCTTTCAGGTTTTTTAATATTTTTGGATGGAGATCTCTACATTCGTCTCCATTCCGTCTAAATACGCACATTTACCATATATTTCATAATTATGGCATGTCTTTGGATGCTTGTAGTAGCATCTTTCGCCAGAGAGAGAAAAACAATACACCCTAATCATTTATACATAGAGAGAGAGAGAGAGAGAGAGAGAGAGAGAGAGAGAGAGAATATAACAATACACCCTAATTACTGATAAGGTAACGCATACAAAACTTAAAAACCTTACGCACAACGAACATGCTGGAAGTAATTCGCTCTGCTTTCCAATAGATAAAGGACCAAAATACTTGAGCAAACACGTTCCCATATTACACGGCTATTGCACATTAATACGGTGACAGGAAATTCCGTGTTATTTCTGGACAAGTGTTCGCTTGTGTACACAAGCGACCTGCGAGTCGCTCTTCAGAATGAAGGAGTAAAGTTAGGAATAATTCTAATTATAACAGATGGATTAACATTTATGCTGTGTAAATAACAAAACGTTTAAATACAACGAATTAGGAAATAAGGGGATGTATAATATCATAATCATTGTGATTACAATTATAATTGAATAATTCCAAGCATGGTAAAAGATGAGCATTTAAATACAATAAACTATTTCAAAATATATTTATAAAAGAACCCGGTGAACGTTTAAATACACAGTATAGATAATGATGAGCATTTAAATACAAGAAAATATTACAAAATGTATTTATAAGAGGTCATGGTGACTGTTTAGACACAATTCTCTCTCTCTCTCTCTCTCTCTCTCTCTCTCTCTCTCATATAAGTGATTATGGTCTCTCTCTCTCTCTCTCTCTCTCTCTCTCTCTCTCTCTCTCGTATAAATGATTAGGGTGTATTGTTTTCTATCAAAATTACGATCCTGTCGGCGTTTAATATAGATGACATTGCCATTGAAAAAAAAAAATTATTTGACAAATTTAATCTGGATTTGCATTCCTTGAATTTAGGACAAATTTCTCGTCGCCTGGACTAGGGAGACCATTCATCTACGAGGTAAAACTGGGAGAAAAACCAAGTTATCAATGTTTTTTTAAGTACAGTATTCTATCTTAATTGTTCATTGCTTCTTATATCGTTTATTTATTTCCTTATTTCCTTTCCTAACTGGGATATATTTCCCTCTTGGAACCCTTGGGCTTATAACATCTTGCTTTTCCAACTATGGTTGTAGCTTAGCTAGTAATAATAATAATAATAATAATAATAATAACAATAATAATAATAATAATAATAATGATAATAATGATAATAATAATGATAATAATAATAGTAATAATTAGAAGTATAAAAGAAGCTGGAAAGTAAGATGGAAGAGAAGACGGTGGGAACGAAGATAAAATATTAGACTAAAATGTGGTTGCAGCAAACAGTACACCACATGAGGTCCCTAGATGACACCAGCCTCTTAAAGAATAAGAACTAGAAAAGCACTCAGAGTGCAGACTTCCGCAACGGCAACTCATTTTCCAAAACCAGCTTGCTTTTCCCAGAATCAATTTAGACGGTAGGCGTATTTAAAGTCTGTGATAACCATGTGTGAACTTGGGATTAAGGTTAGGGTTAATTCGGTCGACCTTAACCTTGACCTTTGACCTAAGACTTTCTAAATTGAATCACTTCCAAGTCTCAACATA